>NC_058132.1:682184311-682225695 GCF_016433145.1 Gracilinanus agilis
TTGAAATGCTCTCCAGCCATATTGCTTTTATCTTTTTTGTCCCCCCTCTTATTGATTTTTCTCCTTAAGACTTTAATTCACTCTTCTGCAGTGTCTTTAGTCAAGAGAGGAATTCTGCTGATCACATAGAGATAACATTCCAACCCAGACTGGGTCACTCACATTTCTCATAAGAATACCAGCTTCCTGCAGATTGCTGGTCCTTTCCTGCTTTTCAGGTCCTTTTGGTCTATCTTTTCATTTTCCCTCCTCTCCCTTAGTATTTGAGTCTTAATCTTTCTTCAGACTTATTCTTCATGCTGTGCTCATGTGAAATGTACCAATAATTGCCCTGAGCTAAGCCTGGTCTCTTCATTCTGTGTGCTCCGTGGAGAAGCTGGCAGGGCTTCTGGGAAGAGGAATGTGAGCATTTCTTCAGATGGAACCTAACATGGGGGACAGCCCTTGGGGATCATGTGCGTTGTTCATTGTTTTCTATAAGTATATCCCAATGCCGTATGTAGCTGTTTCCAAAAGACACAAATAAATAACGTTTAACTAAAAGCTACGACAAAATAACTTCCCCATTTGAGTAAATACTTTAGTTAGGGTAGGGAGAGAGGGAGGAATATTTTGGTCAGGTCTTTTGGAGTACATGTTCTGAACTCACTCCCATTGGCAACGGAGTAGGATGCCAAGTGTGTTGTTACTATGTGGGTCACAGGGCTACCTTTAGAGGTTGAATCGGTTGTTTGTCTAAATCACTGGTGTTCCCAAACTTTTTTGGCCTGCTGCCCCCTTTCCAGAAAAAAATATTACTTAGAGCCCCTGGAAATTAATTTTTTTAATTTTAATAGCAATTAATAGGAAAGATAAATGCACCTGTGGCTATCACCGCTCTTCTGGATTGCTGCAGCACTCACCAGGGGGCAGTAGTGCCCACTTTGGGAATCACTGGTCTAAATGAACCCCTACTGGTGTGATTACCAGTTGATATCATGTAGTCAGCCAGATAATTAGAATTTTTTTTTAGATTTTAGAAATTTTCAGAAATTTAAGAAAATTTAAGAAATTAAGAAAATATTAATTTTTGATTTTAGAAAGGTGATTATATTAAGGTGATATATTTGAGATAAAACATTATCCTCCCACCCCTACCCCCTTATAATTAGCTAAAATTTTAAACAAACTCTTCCTCACATTATACGGATAATCACCTTTGCCATTATTCAAAACAAAGAGTTAATTCCCAAATATTACAGAGGCTCTGTGTTCTCGTTAATGGGGATCTCTCTCCAGTCAATCAAAAAAAATATTTGCTATGGGGGACAGCTAGATGGCTCAGTGGATTAAGAGCCAGGCATAGAAATGGGAGGTCCTGGGTTCAAATCTAGCCTCAGACATTTCCTAGCTGTGTGACCCTGGACAAGTAAGTCACTTAACCCCCCACTGCCTAGCCCTTACTGCTCTCAGTCTCAGAACCAATACACAGTATTGATTGTAAGACAGAAAGCAGGGGTTTAAAAAAATTCTTGCTATGTACCAGAAAATGTGCTAAGCTCTAGCAATAGAGAAAAACACTTCTCTATTCACTCCATCACTTGGATATTCAATATTGAAGTGTTAGCTGGTATTAAACTGATGAATGTTTATTTGGGGAAATAATTTAGAATCATTTAAGAGCCATTGCAGTTCCTGCGGGCAATCTGGGCAACTAGGTGGTACAGTAGATAGACTGCTGGACTTGGAGTTGAGAAGACTTCAATCCAAGTCCTTCCTTAGACATTTATAAGGGAAGTCACTTAACCACCTCATGCTTCAGTTACTTTATAAGTAAAATACGGGGGTTGGACTTGATGGGGCCCTGCCACCTGGAAAGCTATGATCCTATGATAATTCAATCTGCTCTCTTTCCCTTTTTATATTCTGGGCCCAAATTACTGCCCAGTGGTGATATTTGTCATTATTTCCACGGATAGACTGTAAATTCCTCAAGAGCAGGGATGGTTTTATTTTGGTCTTTGTATCCCAGTACATGATACACAGTAAAAACTTACTAAATGAAATAAAGACATATATACACAAATATCTGCTTGTAGCTAAAAATCATCAACTGTTCATCTGACTCCATGTCATCATTTGGACAAAACCTATCTGTCATCCATTTGTGTTGTTGTTGTTCTTGTTCTTGTTGTTGTTCTTGTTCTTTATGAGGATGGTCAAACTAAACTCTTTTGAGCAGTTATCATTCTCATTCTGGCAGTGTTTCTCCTTGACTCAGTCAACATGATGTCATCTGCAGGTAGGAGACTGGAGACCTCCGTGTCCAAGAGTAATCAGGAGTGGTGGGTGTTTCCTATTCTTTATCTGTATAGTCCCATCACAGCCTACTTTATGTGTCATGAAGTAAGAGTTATTAACATTAAAGGGATGCTAAGAATATCCCTAAGAACAAGCAACAAATACCACTACTACAAAAGTAGTTTGAGAAAACTACAGGAAACTTGCAGAAAAACACGGAAATATTGTGTCAATACCCAGCTGGAACATCAGTGTAAAACTAAGAAATGGTCCCACCCTATTAAAGACAAGAAAAAAGGTGGAAAATAGGCATTCTCTCGTATGAACCATGCAAGGATTGTCCTGTATGAGGCTTGTCTGTACAAAATTATTTACATAGTCTCCATCATTAGACTGTAAGCTTCTAGAGACACATTTGATTTTGATAGAGACACTGGTTTAGCCCAGTGCCTAGTATATAGAAGGTGATTAATAAATGTTTATTCACAGATTGACTGACTAATACCCTGGGAGGTAGGTGCTTCTGTCATCCCCATCCTTAGTCTAATCCGGAGGTGAGAACTTAACATGGATATCTGCATTCCATGCTGGAGGTACAGAGGGACATTGAATGCCCTCAAGGTACCACAAGCATCAATGGAGGACCCTCAGTTTTCTCACCTCCAATTTTTTTTCACTAGACCAGGATGCATCTCTCAGCTACGGTATCCAAGGGGACAAGAATACCTGCATTTTTTCTGGTCAATTATTTGGAAGCCAATGGGAGCCTTTTGTATCTCCCACCCACTCCTTTTTCGAGCCCATCTCCAGTGATGTCAGCGCACTCCCTGGATAATTGGGGAAGAATTGGCCTCAGGCCCCATTGCACGGCCAACGTTCATCGAAGAAGCGTGTCTCGGGGCTGTGGAATATGGCAGGGGAATTCGGGCAGGGTGGGGGGTTGGGTGGGGTGGGGGCTGGGGGGACAGTCGGCCGAATTCCAAATTCCCCGGGCTCTGGCCCCACGGAACTCTGGAAACATGAATCGGGTCTGGGGCTCGGCGGGATTCAAGTCCCAGAGCCTCTTCCCCGACTGGCAAGCCCGGAGCCGGAAATCCAGTTGAATAGAGCCCTAAATGTTTTTTTGTTTGACATTCATGCCGAATAGAAAATGATGAATCCATTAGCAGCTTCTTCCGCTGCCAAAAGAAACAGACTTGCACTTGTAAATTGCTTTCATTCGGGGCTATCAAGTCACTGCCTGTGCTGCTTGGACAGCACTGACAGTCATCTGTCATTCCGAAGAAGCCGGGTTTTGAGGTGCAGAGGTGCAGCCTTCATTGCCTAGTTTGTGTGTGCGTGGTGCTGTGTTCGTCTCCATGTGACTCATTAAAACTGGAGGACCCAAACGCTTTCAGCGGAAACCACTGGGAGGGGGAAGGGCAGAAGGCTGGATGTCACATTTGGGGCTTGTTTGGGTTTATTCCGAAGTTCGTCGCTAATTCTGTAAAACAATGGGCTTTACTGGACTGATTTCTTTCTCCTCTCCATCCTCCTCCCCCCTCAAAGAAGTGCCATCGAGAAACAATTTGCTCTTTTATTCCCTGGCTCAGAAATAGGTTTCCAGAACAGACATTCTGCAGTGCTCGAGAAAAGGACTTGGGAACACAGAATTAGAGATTTCCAGGATCTCAGGGTTGGAAGTGACCTCAGTGGCCAAGTGGACCACACCGTGCCTGACCAAGAATTGCCCCCTACACCATCTTTGATGAGTGATCATTCGGTCTTTGTTTAATCACACACACACACACACACACACACACACACACACACACACACACACACACCTACCACATTCAGAGCATCATCCAATCCCTTTGTTATACAAATAAGGGAACTAAGATATAGAGAAAAGAAATAACTAGCCAGGCTCATATAGGCATTGCCACATCAAACACAGCCTCAGTTTCCTCACCTATAAAATGTGCACAAAAATACTTTGACCACCTACCATCTCAGGGTTCACAGATTTCACCAAATGTGAAGGATGAAAGGAACTATCTAGTTCAAAACACACTTGGAAAGAGGCATTTAGGTAGCTCAAGTGGATTGAGAGTCAGGCATAGAGATGGGAGGTCCTGGGTACAACTCTAGCCCCAAACGCTTTCTAGCTGTGTGACCCTGGGCAAGTCACTTAACCCCCATTGCCTAGCCCTTATTTTTCTTATGCCTTGGAACCAATACACAGTATTGATTATAAGACAGAAGGTAAGGGCAATAATATATATAATATACATACTTGATAATATGTATCATAGATAATATGTTATCAAGCATATATTATTATCAATATATTATACATTTATTCTATATTCCATATTCTATAATACTCTCATATAATATATTATTATATACTATATAGATGATAATTTTATATAACTATACTTGATAAAGAACTCCTTTCTACATTTACAGCTCCACATCTTCCCCCTTCCATGATCAGCACATCCTCCTTAACCAACATATATATATATATATATATATATGTATGTATACATATATATATATAAGTCTTATCCCTTCCAATTCATAAATAACTCATTTGACAATCCAGGATTTAATATTAATGGCATTTCGTTAGTTTCTTCATCTTCTCTAGAAGTCTCTATAGAATGCCTTTTGAAGTCCACAGTTTAACATATGGATTACATTTATTTTTATTTTTACAAAATGCATCTAAATATGAAGAAAGAAAGAAAGAAAGAAAGAAAGAAAGAAAGAAAGAAAGAAAGCACCTGGAAAAATGCATCTGGGATGCCATAGCTCCAGGCTTTATTTTAAACACTTCAAGATGTTCATCAGACATCGTTGATTTTAACTTCATACAATTTCATTTACAGCCAACATTTCTCAAGTACCCACTGTGTGCCAGGTACAGTGCTAAGGATTGGGGTTTGGAAATTTTGAACTGGGCCTCTGATTTCATTCCTTTAGAGAATTTCCAGTGAGGAAACTCTCATATCAATGTAAATTAGACCTGCTCTTCTCTTCAATTTAGGGTCTTTATTTTCTTTTTAACCCTTACCTTCTGTCTTGGAATTCATATTAAGTATTGTTTCCAAGGCAGAAGGGAGGTAAGGGTCACACAGCTAGGAAATGTCTGAGGTCATATTTGAACCCAGGACTTCCTGTGTCTAGGACTGGCTAACTTCTTACAGCATAGGTCCTTAACCTTTTTTTGTATAATTGACTGCTTTGGCAATCTGGTAAACCTTATGGATTCCTTCACCAAATAATGTTTTATTTTTTTTTTCAAACCAGTCACCCCTGCCCCAGAATAATGTTTTTAAACACACAAAATACAATTACATTGAAATAATTATCAAAATAGTTTTAAAATAAATTCATGGACTCCTGGTTATAAACTTCTGTCTTAAAGAGTTTCTTGATAAACTAGGAGCTAAGTAGCACCTAGGTGGTACAATGGGATTTGGAGTTCATGAAGACCTGAGTTCAAATCCTGCTACAGACACTTAACAACTTCATGACTGTGGGCAAGTCACTTAACCTCTATTAGTTTCCTCATTTGTAAAATGGAGACAATAATAGCACCTATTTCCTGAGATGAGGATCAAAAGAGATAAGATTTATAAAATCACTAGACATCATAGGTACTTAATAAATACTTGTTCTCTCCCCCTCCCTACCCTCAGCAGACACTAAGTACATTTTTGTTGGTTTTGTGTCTTTGGTGTTCACTATAGTACCTGGCACATGGTAAGTGTTTAATAAATGCTTGCTGAATGGAATTAGATAAACAAAATATTAAGCCAGGTATAGTAGAGCATAACTATTCCTCCTTTCAGGAATTCTGAGACTGGTGGATCACTTGAGTTCTGGAGTTCTGAGTTATAATAGGGCTAAAGGAGATCAGACTAGCTTCTGAGAATGGGGGGTGGGGGTGGGGTTGGCCCAAGCTACTTAAGGAGAGGAAAACTGGCTCCGGTCCAAAGTGGCACATGCAAAAGGTTCATGTAATTGGCTGTGAGATCAGGACCATGAGTGAGATCTACACTTAGAGCTTGGGCAAGATCAGATGACCCAGTCTCAAAAATGAATCAAGTAAATAAAATATCAAATTGTTGGATTTTCATTGGTGAAATTCCAATGGAGTTTTTCCCAAGCTAAAATTGCTACTGGCATTTTCCAAACATTTCCAAACATTAGGGCGTGGCTTTGTTCAGAAGATTAGTTTCTCTTGAAATTAGACCTGATTCCTTTGATCCTAAAGTTGTTCATAGGATCATAGATTTAGCAGCTGGATGGGACCTTAGAGGTCATCTGGTCCAAAGCCTTCATGTTCACACAAGAGACAAGTGAGACAGAGAGGCACTAAGAGTTTTGCTCAAGGTTGCACAGATAATAAGTGTTGGAGCTGATATTTTAACTTCCTGACTCTGATACTTTATACACTACACTATACTGATTTTCTTTTCTTTTTTTTAAACCTTTGCTTTCTTTCTTAGAATCTATCCTAAATATCTATTCCGAGGCAGAAGAACGGTACTGCTAGGCAACTGGAATTAAGAGACTTGCCCAGGGTCAAACAGCTAGAAAGTATCTGAAGCCAGATTTGAACCAGGACCTCCTGATTTCAGGCTTAGTACTCTATCCACTAAGCCACCTAACTGCACCATTATGCTCCATCACAGGACAAAATAGATCATCCCCTTCAGAGAAGGGACTGATTTTATTTTTGTTCCTGCTTCTCTTGCCCCTGACTGGGTCTTAAGATAGTTTGTGCGGCTATTTATTTTAAACATGTGCTTTTAACTTAGTGCCCATTGATTTGATTTAAAAATACTTTGATAAATATATTTCAACATGACATTTCTTTTGTACTCCTACATATCTTATTTTTTGCATTTAAATGTATTATGGTGAGAGGGAGTTCATAGGCATCAGTAGACTGCCACAGGAGTCCATGATAGAAAGAACCTCTATTTTTTTAAAATAAGATATAAGAGAGAAAACCATTTAGCACAATTGTGCTACCAAAAGGAACCAACCAGAAATCCAGGAATATTCTATTACAAATGTACTCTTTAAAAAAATTCTGCCTTGTTTTTAATCAAAATAGAATACATATAAACAAATGATCAAAGAACACTAACAAGGGTAGTAGTGTCGGGTCCCCCAACAACTCAGACTGTTTCTAGAGCCTTTCATCTAAGTTTGTAAGCCCAGACTTATTGTCTAATGGTACTGCACTCAGCCTTCAATTCAGTGGGAAAAATAAACTGGATTCTAAGTGATCATGGAAGACAGAAGAGCTGTCTGTGAGTCAGTGCTGAAACAGTATGTGGAGATTAAGAATAAGATAGCTGAGGGGAAGAGATTGAGGTCAAATTTCCCAAATTCCATTCAGTCTGCTCCTGGCTAGCTGCATAAACTTAGGCAAGTAACTTCTTTGCCTTGAGATATAGAAGAAGAAGATGGTGCTGTTGTTATAATTTGCCTGGATTTCAGCAAAGCTTTTCATAAAATATCTCATGCTATTCTGGAGAAGATGAAAGATGTAGAATAGAAGAAAATGAAATCAGATTGATTCAAAACTATCTGGACATAATCACTAAGAATAGTCCTTGGGGGCAGCTGGGTACCTAAGTGGATTGAGAGCCAGGCCTAGAGACGGGAGGTCCTGGGTTCAAATCTGGCCTCAGACACTTCCCAGCTGGGTGACCCTGGGCAAGTCACTTGACCCCCATTGCCTAGCCCTTACCACTCTTCTGCCTTGGAGCCAATACACAGTATTGACTCCAAGATGGAAGGTAAGGGTTTAAAGAAAAAAGAATAGTCATTAAAGGCTCAATGTTAATGTGGTAGGAAGTCTCCAATGGAGTAAGCCAGAGATTTGTGTGGCCATGTGCCATTTAAATTTTTTTCAGTGACTTGGACAAAGGCATAGGTGGAATGTTCATCAAATTTTCAGATGACACAAAATTGGGAGTGATGGTGATGACAGTGTTAGGGTCCAAAAATATCTTAATAGGCTAAGAGCACTGGGTCTGAACATACTAAAATGAAATTCAACAGGGAGAGATGGAAAGTTTTACAGTTGGAAAAAAATAAACTTCCCAGGTATGAAATGGAAAAAGTGGTTAAGTTCTTTGGACAAATATCTGAGGATTTCAGTGGACTACAAGCTCGATAAGAGTCAATAATGTGGCATAGCCACCAAAAAACTAATATGATTTTGATTTAAATTAAGCAAGTATGGCTTCCAGGAATAGGGAGGTGACAGTCCTAACACATTCTGCCTTCATCAGACTTCATCTGAATAACTGTGTTCACTTCTAGGTGCTGAAGTTTTAGAAGGGCATTGATAAGCCAGAGAATGTAAAGGTGGGCAACTAGCATGATGAAAGGGCTGATGCCTATGCATATAAGGATCAGTTGAAAGAACTGAAGATAAGGGAGGGAAAAGATATCTATACTAGAGGGGAAAACCCTCAGCTTTGGCTTGGTAAAATGGAAGAGTTGTCAAGTTTTCAAGTTGTCAAGAATTGTCTACAACAGGAGTTGTAGAGAAGAGATTCTAGTTGTTCTGCTTGATTCCAGAAAGCAGAAGTTTAGGCTTGATGTCAGGAAAAGCTACCTAGCATTTAGAAGTGTTTCAAAGGGCAATGAATGGGCTGCCTCCAGAAGTGATATGTTTCCCCTCGTTGGGGGTCTTCAATTAGTGGCTGAACCATTCCTTTTGGGGATGTTGTAGTGGGAAATAGATTGGATATGGCTGCTGAAGTCCCTTTCAACACTCAAATACTAATTCGAAGATTATGATGGTTAAATCAAATTTACTTGCCCTACCAAGTTGAGGTAAGGATCACATGACATTCCATTGCAATCAATTCGGTCACTACCTCTCTGACCTGTTAGAGCAGAGATCTTTTCATGTGTGGATTGAACAAGATGCTCCCTAGTTCCCTTCCAATTCTCAAATTCTTTTCGATTCAGTGGCTTAATACAAATGTTATGTCACTGTGTTTGTGGATGGGGATAAGCAGGCAAAAATTCACACTGCCCTTTGTCTTCAGGTAGCTTTCGTTCTTGAAGATCAAACAATATAAATTTAAGGAAATGCAAAAATATGTGCCAAAAAATTCAAAGTGATTTTTAAAAGGGAGAAAACATTGATAGTAGGTATAGCAGAGATCAGGAAAGATCTAATGTAGAAGGTAGCACCAGAGACCCTAAAAGGCACCAGATACCCTAAAGGAAATGATGAGTTCCAGGCAATGGAGCTGAGAAGAAAGTTAAAACCCTTTATAAGTCTTAGCTATCAAGATTATAATTGTTTACAGTCATTCATTCATACATCCAGCATTGTGTAGTAGAAAGAGTGCTAGAGAGGAATGGGTTCAAATCCTTTCTCTGCTTACTATTCCTACGTCACTCATTACACTCCCCTGAATCTTAATTTTCTCATCCATAACATGAACACCGTAATATCAGTGGGACCTACCTCAAAGGGTTACTAGGAGAATCAAAAGAAATTAGTCTTGTAATGTAAATTACTTAGCAAATTTCCGGGCACCACATCCATCAGGCATTTTTATACTTGGAAAACTTCAGAAAGAAACAGAGAATCCTTTATCCTCAGTGGAGAGATCTCTCCTCTGCCTAGGGTAGCGGAGTGGGTCCACCAATCCTTAAATGTATTTTCTTTTCTGATCTAGGAAGCCACAGTGAGATTTCTGACCACTCAGGTCTATCAGGGATGTGATGTGGCCTTCAAATAAAAGGAGGTCCCACCATGAATTTGAATAAGAGTCCATGTATTTTTAGATGTACGAGAAAAGCCAGCACTGTGAAACACACTTGGAAAACTCTGAGTTTGAATTGAAGAGGTCCCTGAAGGGACCCCACACTTTAAAGGCTTCCTGGAACCAGCTGCTTTTCATCTTCCCAGGCATGTTTCCCCACTTTCAGGTATCCCAAGATAGTAACAGGAAGAGAGACACCACTAGGTAAACACCCTCGTCCAGCACACAGCAACATCAAAGGCAGACCAGGGGAACCTGGGCTTTCATTTTCATTCAGTTGAGATTAACGTAAAATAACTTGGGCCTGCTTTGGTTTGTAGCAAAAGTTACAGTATCTGGTTGTCCTTAGCAACCAACATCAGAGGTCTGACTTCATGTTCCATGAGGGTGTAACCTTTCTGCACTGATGGATCATCCTTGGCAGGTGTATTTGCATTGGGAATCAGAATCCAAATAAAACAGCTTCCAAAGGCCCAGAGCAAAAAAGGTGCAGGGGCCATGAAGGGCCCAAGGGTGACGATACTGAGCCTTTCATGCTGGGTTTACCTGGTCTGGGGAGCAGGGCACAGGGAATGTCATCAAAGGAAAGGAATGATAAAAGCTCACAGCTTTCAGTGCCTTAAGGTTTACAGAATGCTTTTTCCCACAACTGCCCTGTGAGGAAGGCAGGTGAGGCACTGTTCTGCCCATTTCCATCTCCATGGCCATCTCAATGGCCATGTTGTCCGTGTTCTAGCCATCATCTCCAACTGGACTCTGGGTTCCCATCTCAGGATCTTGGGGCTCTAATTTGAGTTTTTCCTTAGATCTATGATGCAAGTTTCTGCCCATCTCCATGCCACGGCAGCTAGAACTTTTCTTCTACCAATCACCACCGTACTCCTATGTCCTTGCTTTCAAATAAAAATCAAATCAATACTGCCTTTACCCAGTGAATCAAGTCACCATTTCCTCTGACGTTCTAGTCCAAAACACGCTTCTGTGGCACTCTTTCCCTCTGTGTGTATATGTGTATGTGTGTAATCTCACTCACACACACACACACACACACACACAATGTGTGTGTGTGTGTGTGTGTGTGTGTATGTATGTATGTATATATAATCCTACTAGAACTCAGGGTCTTTAAAGGTAGCCTTGCTTGTACTTGTGTCCCCAGGCTTAGCATAGTATCTGATCTATAGTAAGAGCTTATTACATGCTTTTTCATGCATTGATACTAAAGGTCAAGAAACTGAGTCAGAGAGATTCAATGATGCAGTTCCTAAAGTTACACTGCCATGAAGAATGAGAGTCAGAACTTGGGCTTTGGGGCTCTGAGACTAGCCCCTTACAACTTCATAATACTCTGCACATTCTTATTTGCTCATTTCTTTTGTCCCTGACTTTTTGGTAGCATCCAGTGCAGAAGCCCCTCTCAACCGAGATCAGCAGCACACTAGCCTTAGAGAGTTGGTCAGGATTCTGAGAAATGATTTGTTAAGGTTGACCCATATTAGATGTATCAAAAATGGTTCTTGAATCCAGGACTCTGGAGTCAAGGCTGCCTACTAATCCACTAAACCACACTCTCTACTTCATTCCTATATTAAAAGCGCATGCACATCCAAGTCAGTTGGCTACCTCCCTCTCCAAATTTTTATGATGTCCCTGTTGTGACTAGTCTTGATTACCGTGATTGCTTTCATCCGTGGAAAGCCCTGACTCCCTTCGGTTCTCTTTTTGCTAGTTAAAGGGAAGGAGAGAATGCACATAAAATATGGCTCATTGCAACTAAAGTTGAATCATTGTGTCCTGGAAAGTGTGAGTCTCTGAGCCTTGCTCTGCTTGTGGCACAATGTACAGGTTATCATGGAAATCACACTGAGAGATGGACATGTATTTGTGCAGAACATAGGATACAGCACCTCTCCTTGAGTCAGGAAGACTCATTTTCCTGAGTTCAAATCTGATCTCTGACACTTTGTAGCTGGGTGACCCTGGGCAGGTCACTTAACCCTGTTTGCCCCAGTTCCTCATCCATAAAAGGAACCAGAGAAGAAAATAGCAAACCACTCCTGTATCTTTGACAAATTCAAATCTTGTCTCAGATATTTACTAGCTGTGTGACCCTGGACAAATCACTTCACCCTATTTCCCTCAGTTTCTTTATCTGTCAAATGAGCCAGAGAAGGAAATGGCAAACAATCTTTGCCAAGAATACCCCATATAGGGTCATGAAATGTCAGACAGGACTGAAATGTCTGACCAACAAATGAATCCAATAATACATGAATACATACATGTATATGTGTGAATGTTTGAATACATATATATATATATATATATATATATATACATAAATGATTCGAATACAAGGCAGAGTATAAAGAGTGTCAAGCCATCTGCCTGAAAATCCAAGCTCTAGGAGGTGGAAGCTCACTATGGATGAGCATGGACTAGACAGACTCCACATAAGGGTTAGAGCTTGACACATATGGGGCAGTGGTGTGAGGTGGGGAGAGGGGTAGACAGAGAATTGATGGGAGATAGCCAGACATCAGCTAATTCATGGCAGAAAGAGACCTGCAGGTTTTAAAAGATGGCAAACACAATACAAGTCAGCTATGTGATCTGAAGGTCAAAAAAGGCAATGGGTTCTTTGGATGCATTAGAAGTGTTACACCTAGAAATGGGGGAGAATTCTCATGTGTGATGGAGGAGGGAAGAGAACATACTGGCATAGAGAGTGTCATGAGCAAAGATGGTGTATCTATGTAGCCTTTGTGCCCACTGATTTTTTAATTACTTCTTTATTTGCTTTTGTGTCACCTACATCCATCAGTCATTCAAAAAGCACTTATTAAGCATCTACTATGTGCTAAGTACTCTGCCAAGTGCTGGGCATACAAAGAATGATACAATCCCTACTCTTGTGGTTCTTACACCTCCCAATATATCCCACTAGTTAAAAAAAAAAAGATAAAGAGGGAAAGGAAAATGAGAAGACATTTCTTCCCTTCTTTGCAGAGATGGGGGACTGTAGGTAGGAAAAAAATGGTATACAACATTGAGCTTGGTTAATGTGTTAATTAGTTTTGCTGAACCGCTCCCCACACACACACACTCATTAAAACTTAATGAAATTCCCATGATCCTCTTTTGGACTTACCCCAATTCTCCTTTCTCATTCTCAGCTTTAATAGATCCCTGCCCTCAAACCCAAACACATTCTGTTTTCACAAAATCACAGAATATCCGAGTTAAAAGGGACGTTAGATGCCATTTAGTCCAACCGAGATTAGACAAGAATCTCCTCTATGACCTGTCTGACAAATGATCATCGGCCCTCTGATAGAAGACCTCCATTAATGGGAGCATTCACTACCTCCCTGGCAAATCCATCCCCTAGGTAGTGCAGTGGAGGGAATGGTGGGCCAAGAGTCAAGGAGACCAGAGTTTGAAAACCACTTCAAATAGCTGCGTTACCCTGGGTAAGTCACTTAACCTCTCTTCCCCTCAGATTCCCCATCTATAAATTGGTGATAATAATAGCACCAGGTCATTATGAGGATCAAGTGAGATAATTTATTTGTAAAGTGCTTTGCAGACTTTAAAGCACTGTATAATTATAAATGCCAGTTATTATTATTATTATACTTTGAGACAGCTCTAATTGTTCAGAAACTTTCCTTACATCAAGCCTAAAGCTATTTCTCTGAAACAATCCCATTCCTTCTTGTTCTTTTTTTTTCTTTTCTTTTTGCTCTATTTGTGAAGAACAATGGCCCCTGTTTCCAGCAGTTGCCATCCACTCCACACGTTAGACGTACAGGAGCAATAATTGGCCAGTGCTTTTGCGGATGCCCGGGCCCCCGAGCCCAAACCTCCCCAGTGTTCTCTGTGGGCTGCTGCTCAGGTAGAGCTTGCCTCCCTTCCCATGAGCTGAACTCCCAGCAGGAGACAGGTTGGCCAGACTGTGGGGCTGCTGTTGTTGCTGAGACTGCTGCTCCAGCCAAGAAAATGCATTGGAGTACAGACGATGCCAGCACTGATCTTTCTGCTTTCCTATGATGTCGAGGTCTTAGCAAACCCCTTTGGTAAATCTTGTTTCTTTAATTCCTCTTTGGTGCCCAGCATAATGCTCGAGGAATCACTCGCCCACCTATATTGTCCCAGATACATGGCATTCTTAAGAGAGAACATGGAGAGTAAAACCCTCTTGAAATTTAAGGCATTTGGAGGAGTTATATTCTTAAGTCATTAAGTCAATATACTAAGGTCTATAAGCAAATTCTCATAAGCTTTCACACGCCCAATTTGGCAAGGGATCATCGCTGTGAATAGGCCTTTGTTTTCACTCCCAAGATCGGTACAGGTTTTTACAGAATGCAGATTGAGTCTTGCAATTATTTAAAATTCCTCTGAAATACTTTAAATCTCAGATCCGAGTTTCTGAGCAGGGGAAATGCCAAAATGCCAACAGCTGAAGACTTTTAGATTAAAAGCAGCATCCCTCCTAATAGGCTACCAGGCAGAAGCAACCAATCAGAAAAATGTTCCTTCGGGAAAGCTTCTAGGACAGTGATGGGCAACCTTTTGAGCCTGGTGTGTCAAAATTCGCCACAAAACCAAGCATAACTCGGGTGGTGTGTCACTTCGAGAAAAAAAAACACAATTTTGTGATATTTATAGTTTAAATAACATACTTCTCTGTATGCCGCATGTCATCAAAAATGACTACGTGTGTCAGTGCTGACATGCGTGTCATAGGTTTGCCATCAGGGTTCAAGACCTGCTTTAGCAACCTGGAGTCATCTGTAGGGGCATAGACTTAGAGCTGGAAAGAGCTTTGGAGACCAAGAGACCCATGGAGGTTAGGTGACTTGACCACAGTCATTGAGCAAGGAAGAGTCAGAGGAGTGATTTGTACTTGGGTCTAATTATTCAAGGCCAGCCCTCAATCTACTGGTCCTCCTTGACTCTTCTGGTCCAGTGAGATGTCAACAGTACTTGTCAAAGGGAAGACTCATCCAAGGGAAATGTCTGCAGAAGAGCAAAACCAATTCCATTCCATCCCATAAGATTTTTTTTTAAACCCTCACCTTCCGTCTTAAAGTCAATACTTTGTATTGCCTCCAAGGCAGAAGAGTGGTATGGGTGGGCAATGGGGGTCAAGTGACTTTCCCAGGGTCACCCAGCTGGGAAGTGTCTAAGGTCAGATTTGAACCCAGGACCTCCCGTCTCTAGGCCTGCATCCCATAAGATTTTGTTATTAATTGGTAGCTCTGGGCTAGGCACTAGGCTAGGTTGAAACAAAACAGTCCCCAGCTTTAGGGAGTTTACCTACTAATGCTAGATCTGCTTTCCTTAACATATACCTGAATTATTTTGGCACTTTTAAATATTGCATGCAACAGCACAAGATTGAGGTCCAAATTATCACTGATGTATACAGCCAAATGAGGATGGGGGTGAGAAGGTGGGGAGATGAGTTCTAGCCTTCATTCATGGGAGCAGATCTAATAATTTTCTAGGGGTGTCATTTGCCTGATGGGCATGTACCTACTGTTCAGCTCAGTTCTCCTTATGACTGACAGTGTGCAAGTGGGAAATTACTGGTCAGGTTCTGGAAAGGGAGACCGAACAAAGAGAACTGTCCTGCAAGGAGGTTAAAACTAGGATCACGCTCTTTGGACCTAAGTCTATTGAGAGAACTTTTCTTCTTGTCTTTTCTTCTCTGTCTCACTTTCATACACACACACACACACACACACACACACACACACACACACACACCCCAGGCTCATCATTTGTCCAAATGATGTAGAAAAAAATTATTAAATTCATCTTGTTAAGCCTACTATTCCTAGTAGGTGTTTAAGCTTAGGTGTTTAAAGGATCAATGTCTATTTTGATTATAGCCCTCGAGAATGAAAAACACAGCTGGATTACAAAATTATTTAAATTTCAAAAGATTAGTGTTTCACACCCCAGACTTAAACTCTGAACTTTCCAGTACAAAAGGCTCTCACGTTGCATGGGAACATACACAGATTCTAGAGGTCTCTTTAAAGAGAGAAATATAAAAGTAGCAATAATAAAATAGAAGAGAATGTAACGGGAGGGAACATAAGGGACTGGGAGTCTGAGCCATGCTTACTTCACTTCTTTTCCCTCCTCCCTTATCAAAACTTCCACTGCCAGGCTTATCTCCACTAGGGGCTGATTTGATTAAAGGAATAGGCTCTAAAGTATGAATGACCAATAGCCTAACCCTGTGATTGACAGATTGTATTCAAAAAATAAATAATTTTGAGCTGAAAACAATCCAGTCTTTACCTACTTTAGACTGCCCCATCTTATCTCTTCCTCTCATTCTGTCCTCGGGAAAGATATTCACAATCAAACAGATAATTAGCCTTAGGAACAAAAAACTAAACAGAAACATAATACATACATTTGTTAATTGTTCTGCCTCATCCTGGATTTTAACCAGAATTTGGCCTTTAATCATCACACACACACACACATACACACACACACACACACACACACACACACACACACACAGCCTCACAGACACTCATGAAAGTAAGCGTTGCCTCTTACAACTAAAGCCACCCCCCACCCCAAAATTGGGGAAAATGCTATGAACAACAATCACACCGTGAATCAAAGTGAAGTCTATTTTATATTCTCTTTTTCTTTATTTTTCATAAAACTGTATGTTCACAAAGGAATTTGTATTTCCTGAAAGCAGCAGCTTGCTTTGGCTTTTACAATAATAGTAGAAGGAAGTGGGAGATTGCACGTAAAAGAGGTGATGATGGTAGAGGGGAAAGAATGAGGGTTGGCTCTGGAGTCTGGGAAGTCAGCTTCAAATCCTACCTCTGGCAGTAGCTTATGTGACCTTGGACAAATTCCGTAACTTCTCTGAGACTCAGTTTCCTCAAATCTGAAATGAGGGGACTGGACTAAATGACCTTGGAGGTTCCTTCTATTTCTAAATTTGTGATTTTGGTAAATGTAGTTGTGATCCACTTAAATTACAGGGTTTGAATACAATTCCATCAATCTGGTGATTCTTGGAAACCATCTAATCATGCTCCATCCCCTTCAGAATGATTCAGATTTCTAAAGCATCTTATAGTGTATCAAATGATTTCTTTACATCAACCCTGTGAACAAGGTTATAGAAGTATTATTATCTCCATTTTTTAGAGGCAGGAAGCAATATTCAGAGAATTAAGTGAGTTGCTGCCCCCCTCCCCCCCACACACACACAAGGTTATAGAACTTATAACTTCCTGAGCTCCAATTTGAATTCAAGTCTCCCAGTACACCAGAAATATTGTCTGGCATTTGCAGAGACCTCCAAGGTGGCTTTCATCATCCTCACTACTAGACATCCTACATGGAGTAGGTCCATGACTAGTCAACCTAAGCAATGTAGAGCCTGGTTGGATGTAGTCTCACCAGCATGGTAAGGGTGAGGATATAGACAACAAAGTCTTGGAATACTCTGAGTCAAACTCAATACCATTACCACTGATCCTTTGTGCTATATGTCTCTAGGACTTAGGATGGGTGGGCACTCTGCCCTGGAAGGACTGAGGAGAGGAATGTGACCAAGATGGGACCCTAAGAGACAAGATGAGGGAATGGGGGGCATATTATTCTTCCTCACAATTTGCTGATATCTAGAGGATAGATTTGTACTTCCTTTCCATGACAATCCTCCTCACCTCCCAGTTGTTCAATAGCCCTGTGCCGAGAGAGAAGCCAACCTTAAAGAGGTTAGCACTTGATGCTATTTCTGGTGATTGTTCCCCACTCCAGATTCCTATAACATTGTCTATGTTTCTCCTCTGTCACTTAGACTAGCTACTTCCTTGCATTGTTGTTGTTGTTGTTGTTTATATATCTGTCTGGTTCTTCCAAACACATTCTTAGCCCCTCATGAACATGGATTGTATTTTATAACTTGGATTGCCAGAAAGAGCTTAGCACACTTCCCTGCACATAGCAGGTACTCAACAAATGCTGAGGGTGATACATAAATTCCCAAAGTTCTGTGATTTCATCAGCAGAGAGGTCCTGATGTGGAAACTTCTTCCATCAAGGCAGATCAACCTCTTTGGAGATCATGGACTCATAGGAACCTGGACTTAGAGCTAGAAGGGACCTTGAAGACCACCAAATCCAATTCCTTCTTTTCAACTTGAGGAAACTAAGACCAAAGAAGGTTCAATGGCTAGTCTAGGTTCCTGCAGTTACTATGTGTCAGAGGTGGGATTTTGGACTCAAGTCTTTCTAAATCTAAGTCCATTACTATATCCGTTATGCCCCACTGCCTCTATTAAGCCTTTGTGCTCCTTTTAAAGAACAATGGGTTTGGTCCTTTTGAGCTGTAAGCTTATTCATTCCAGCCCCTTCGTTTGACAGATGAGGAAATTGAGGCCCATAAGGAGAGCAAATGACTTTACCAGAATCACACAGTGTCAAACCCTAGATTCAATTCCAGGTCCTATGGCTTTAAATCTAATCATCTATCCGCAGTACCCTGAAGAAGCAAAGCTCCAGACTGCATCAGGTTTTCATAAAGACAGTACACATGCTCTCTCCTCTGGTAGCTGTGTTAAAAAAGTATATTTGGAGTCCCTTCCCACCCCCCTACTCCTCACCACCTGTGTGCTGCCTTCTCTGTGAAATGTTTCTTCGAGGCATAACTAATAATATTCTTTATGACTAACATAAAGTCAGCAAAACGGGATTGGAGTTAAATCATCCTCTGTGATTAGACCTGGAGTTGATTTGCTTTATATCTGATATTTTACCCAGACCCCTGGATTGATAGCAATAGTTAGAAGCATGCCTTCTGCTTCAAAAGATTAGAACTACTGTCTCTCCTGCAACTCAAATACCTCCAGCTCTTTGGGGGAAGGAGAAAGAAAACTTATTGACATCTTTTCTTTTTCTTCCTTTTCATTTCCCCAGGGTATTCCTCTTCTAACCCCTCTATAGAAATCTATCCCTTCTAACAAAGAAAAAATTAGTAAAACTAACCAGTACATCAACAAAGACTCATAGGGTATGCTGTTTTCCTTGCCCATAGATGTCCATCTCTGCAAAGAAAGGAGAGATGTATGTTTTCTCCTCTCCTTTTGGTAACTAAGCTTATGCCTTATAATCAAATAGCCTTCAATTTGGTTATATTGATGTTCTTTCCATTTATATAACTCTAGCCATTGTGTATGCTGTTTTCCTGGTTCTGCTTGCCTCACTTTGCATCAATTCGTATATCTCTCCATGTTTCTCTGAATCCTTCATATTTACCCTCTCTTACCCTGGGGAAAAATCTCACTTGTCCCTCCCTAGTTTTGACTCTGAGATGAAAATGCTTGCTTTGTCTTGGATGTGTATAAGGCTTTCCATTACATTCACATACCACTGTTAGTTTCACCATTCCCCAATCAATGGGCCACCAACATTAGGGTTTAAAGTCCTAACTAGTTGTAGAATGAAACATATCCTTAGTTGAAAAGTGAAGGGCAGAGCTGTAACGCCTGAGAAGAGGTTCATTCCTGCCTTCTAGTTGGTACTTTCCTATTTTCACTAACATTTTTCTTTCTAAGTACACTAAGCTATGTGCTAAGCTCTAATGTGTCTGTGCCACTGTAAGCATTTGAGAATTTGAGAGCTGGACAGGATTTCAGTAGCCATCGAGTCCAATCTGCATTTGCCATTATTTGCCCATTGCCATTTTTACATCCCTCATCTGATGACTTCAAAATTCAGTACCTGGAGGAACATCCCACTTGCCCCTCTGTTGTTTTGATTCTGTTTGAGATCAAAATGCTTGCTTTATTTTGGATGTATGGAAGGTTTTCTAGTCTTATGTGGAGCAGACCACAGCAGTTATCAATCTTTGACCTGTTGGCACTTTAAAAATAGACTCTGGAAGCCCTGTGCTTGCTCGTTTTGTCATTTTCAGTCATGTCTAATTCATCATGACCCCTTTTGGGGTTTTCTTGGCAAACATCCTGGAGTTGTTTGCCATTTCTTTTTCCAACTTATTTTGCACATGAGGAAACTGAGGCAAACAGGGTTAAGTGATTTGACCAGGGTCATATAGCTAGAAAGTATCTGAGGCTAGATTTGAACTCAGGAAGATGAGTCTTCCTGATTCTAGGCCTGGTAATTTATCTAGTACACTACCTAGCTGCCCCCTGGAAGACCTGTACCTTTAACCAAATAAGTTTATAGGAGTGGTCTATTTTACAATGTGTTCCAACCACCCCCACCCTAATCCCATTGGCAAAATGTCACCTTCTGCTACCCCTTTAATTTCAAAATAAGAGGTGCGGTGGTCCCTATGGTGACCAAGTCTCATTTTACCCTGCTGCCCATTGCCAGCCTGTTGCTAAATTACTCAGCCCTGGAGCAATGCATCAAAGAATGCAAAGCAATATCACTAATGTAATGAATCCAGTAGTACATCTGCCTAAAACGTGGTGCGTCAGCTTGGAAATAAGAAGAACAACTTCCCCCAACCCCAAACCTGGCAACAGAGCAACAGCAGGGCTCTTGGCATTACAAAAATAAGATCAAAATTGATACCAGGAAAAGCCTTCTTGGTAAGGGATTGACTGACTTTCTGGACACCGCTGGGTGGCTTTGGTGCCAGGTGTAGAGACTGGAAGAGCAGGCAGGTCTGCATTGGTACTTTCCTGCTCTGAGCATCTCGGTCTGGATCTCTTTTTGGGGAATTGTCTGCTGTGAATTGTAGGACATGATAGTTTCTGGATGATTTAAATCAAATATCACCTAGGGCAGAGATTGTTAATTTTTTTAGTGAATTAAACATATTTCAATATAATTGATTTCCTGTGTATTTAATTTTACTCATTTAAAAACATGATTCTGGGAGTGAGTCCATAGGCTTCACCTGACTGCCAAACAGATCTGTGACAAAAAAAGGTTAGAAATCCATCCTAGAAGGCAATATGAGGCCCATGGTTACTGATGGGCAGGCTGAAACAATTCCAAACCAGAAATAGTATTGAAGAAGTAAAGTGAATAGTGCTATTTTTTTTTTAATGGAAGGACCAAAAAAAAAAAAAAAGAGTGATGAGGTAAAGGCAAGTGATAACTTATTCAGAATCAGAGCACCCAATCAGGAAACTCTCTAGGCTGAGGAGGGCAGGTAGGTGATTCAGTGAATAGAGAGCTGGGCTTGGAATCAAGAAGACCCAAGCTCAAATCTGGCCTCAGACACTACCTGTATGACCTTGGACAAATCACTTCACCCTGTTTCCTCCAGTTTTCTCATCTGTAAAATGAGCTGGGAAATAGCAAACCACTCCAATATATTTACCAAAAAAAAAAAATCGCAAATGGTGTCACAGTCAGACATAACTGAAACAACTGAACAACAACAAAAATTGGCATAAGTACTGTCATCATGTGAAAGGGGGTTTGAATTTGTTCTGATTAGTACCAGGAACCAAAACTACACGAAGTAGATAGACATTTTAAAGAGGAAAATTTAATTTTGATATGAAAAAGATATTCTTAAAAATGAGAGTTTTCCCAAACTGGAATGGGCTACTTTAAGGAAGTATTCCTTTCCATTAAAAGTCTTTAAGCAAAAGCTGGGCTATCACCCATTAGAGGGTGATATTATGGGGTGGATTCTAGAATTATGTGGCTTCTAAGACCCCTCTAACTTTGAAATTCTAGGAAAGCAGATCTTTTGACTTCCTAATCTCTAATCTTTGTTAAAGAGATGAGACAATCTCATCATGGCAGAACTTCCCATTACCAAAGAAGAAATATTGAGTATAGAAAACCATTTGTATAGGAGTCAAGAATAAAATTGGGGTCAGGAAGATTGCTCTTTCATGAAATGTTTACTACCTCCAATCAAAGGATGATGATGATGATGATGATGATGATGATGATGATGATGATGATGATGATGATGTGATTATCATTGATGTGTAATTCTTTTTTTAAATTTTGTATTGATTAATTAAGAAATTTTTTTTCTATGGTTACATGATTCATGTTCTTTCCCTCCCCTATTTCTACCCCCCCTCCCATAGCCAACGAGCAATTCCACTGGGTTTTACATGTGTCATTGATCTAGAGGTTGCAAAGGCATTTATGCCCATTATCTCATTTAACCTTCACAATAGCTAAAGTGGTATGCACTGCAGGCTCATATAGGTTTGGGGACTTTCTTATAGTCACATGGCAAATAAGTATTCCAGAAAGGATAGGAATTTCAGTCTTTCTGGCTCTAGATACAGTGCTCTATCCACTCTGTCATACTAACTTTCCAATAAATAGTGAGGGTAGGAGGATCATAGAATCATAGAATGTTAAGGCTGAAAAGAATCTTGGGAATCATTGAACTTAATGCTATAATTTGAAAGATGAGAGAACTGAGACCTGTGGAGAGAACTAGACTAAGTCCCACATCTACTAATTCCCAAAACAATGCTTTTCCATTCTCTTAAACACACACACACACACACACACACACACACACACACACACACACACACACATTTTACTGATGCCTTTTGTCTTGACACCATGATTTCCTATCCTAGACTGGGATTGATTCTTCTCTTGTGACCAAGAAAAACAAATAAGGAAAATGTCTGATTCAGAAACCTTGTCTTAAAATGTAAACAATGGTTTTTTCCAGGTCGTCTTCCACTTTTCTGCTATGGAGGTGGAGGTATGCTTCATTATCTCTACAATATTAATTGATTTTTCCATTTCTTAGAGTTCAGCTCCCTTGAACTGATCTTTTCATTTATATAATTATAGATATTATGTATATTGTTCTCTCTTTTTCTGCTTATTTTACTCTGTATCAGTTCATACAAATCTTCTTTTGTTTCTCCAAGTTCCTCAGTTGGCATTTCTTACTGCTCAGAAGCATTACATTATGAGGAAAAAAGATATTCCTATATTTTTCATTCTCTAATCAATAGATCCCCTCCACCTTTGTTCCCAGTTCTTTGCTGGAGTGTTTTTATAAATATTCTGGTGTTTGTTAAAGCTCTGTGACAGCTGTTC
This sequence comes from Gracilinanus agilis, assembly GCF_016433145.1. Lineage (NCBI taxonomy): Eukaryota > Metazoa > Chordata > Mammalia > Didelphimorphia > Didelphidae > Gracilinanus > Gracilinanus agilis. Next base: position 682,207,474 of record NC_058132.1, read on the forward strand.
ATCCAGTATTCTTTGCCACCTCCCCTCCCTTGGCCACAAGTTCATGGTCACTGTGAGGCATTTCAGGATATCTTCAGAAAGTTTACCAGTGGAATTGTTAAAATGGAATATTCCTCAGTCTCTATTCCCCAAACACCCAACTCTTCATCTAGCAAAACCAGCTATTTGGTTTGCTAGAACCATAACCAGGACATGCAGGTGGGAACTTCACTTCAAAGTATCAAAATGTAGAGGGCACTGTCAGCATTTGAAGTCTTCCAATGCCATAGAAACCATTCAGTTTGCACCTGACATATATGAATAATTAAGAAACTACCAGATAGTTTCCTCCCTGCAGAGTTTGTATACTATATGAGCTCTTTCCTGGGCTTTTCCTGTCTTGCTCTCCTCTCTAGTGATAGTTTAAAGGAATCCCAGTATTTTCCAGCCAGGGGAAGGGAGGCATTTTAAGAGTCTCAACCTCACAGATATACATATACAGAGAGAGACAGAAACAGAGACAGAGAGATGCAGACAGAGAGAGAGAGAGAGAGAGAGAGAGAGAGAGAGAGAGAGAGAGAGAGAGAGAGAGAGGAGACTACAGAGTCTCCTTCTACCTTTAAGAGATTTTGTTTCAAAATATTTTAGGGCAAGATGGGGGAATCATAAGATCAGAGGCTCACGGATAGCTATTTCATGGGTTTCGTAGATCTAGGAGGATCTTTAAAGTCAAAACTCCTCAATTTGCAGACAGGAAAGCTAAAGTCATGGAGGTAAAGTGATTTGCCAAAGGTTACACAGCTGATGATCATTGTTAGTCCTTGGCACAAAAATTGCTAGTTATGGGTCCTTGTCATTCATAAAGTAGTCGCCCTTTTCCTATATGCTGAATGAATGAGCGATTGAATAAATGAATGTACCAAATCCAAAGCCAGTTGTGATTCCAACAGCTGCATAAGGTAAATGACTCACTGACAGCTCACTGATGGAGGACCATAATCTCCCCACCCAAAGAAGGAAAAAGAGATGATCTATTTAAATCCCTATTAATCTGAAAGCCTCCAAGACAGAGTTTCATATGCTCCAAATGGATAATTTGGCACCTTGCATGTCATGGCACAGCTCAGATCCCCATTTTCCAGCTTAACTTGAATAAGTATGTTCTAGAGACACACACCAGATGGTCTCAAAGATTCCCCTCCCACCTTTACATTCTATCGCTTTATGCATAAAGTCTATCCTCACCAATAGTTAATATTTATCAAGAGCTGCCCTCTAGCAGAGAAATCTGACCTTTTCCTTATTCACTCTTGCCTTTGACCTCCAGCTCATCCTCTTCATCATTTCCTATTTTGGATTGGGAAATACTAATAAGAAAAATCTCTATAGTTGAGACCTCCTAAAGAGGAAGATTGCTGGATTTGAGTTCAAACCCTGACATCCTACTTACTGCCAGTGTAACCCTGGGGAGGTTACTTCCTTTCTTTGGGCTGTTTTTCCTCCACTGTAAAAATGAAAGAGTTGGACTCAACCAGAACCATAGAATTTTAGTGTTGGAAAGGATCACAGAAAGAGAAAAGGAATCCACTCTATAACAGACCTGATCCTTGGCCAACCAGCTTCTGCTTGAAGACCTCCAGGGGGATAGACCTACCACCTTCTGAGCCTTCCCATTCCACGTTTGGACTTTAATCGTAAGAAAGTTTTTCATGATTGACTGCAGGATCATAGATTTGGAGCTGGGTTAAAATTCACGGGTCATCCAGTCCCTTTTATAGTTGGGGGAAATGAGTCTCAAAGGAGATAAGTCACTTGCCCAAAATCATACAGGTAGTATGAGGTAAAGACAGTACTGGAACGTAAGGCTTTGAAACTTGCATTCTTGTCACTATAGCATGCTGTCTAAATTTGACTCCTTTAGTACAGAAATTTCTCACTCAGTGATCTCTATAGTCTCTTAGACATTAGAGACAACATGGCGGCATGGAGAGACTTAGAGTCAAGAAGAGCTATTTATTCAAGTCCTAACTCTCATTTGTCCTCATTATGTGACTGTAGGGAAGGTGGTGCAGTGCAGTGAAAAAGAGAGCTAAATTCAGAGGAAAAGGACCTGAGTTCCAATCTGAGCTCTGAGTGACCATTGGGCAAATCATCGTCTCACTGAGTTTCAGTTTCCTCATCTGCAAATTGAGAGGACTGTACTAGATAACTGAAAAGATTCCTTCTAATTCTAGGTTTATGGCTTAGAACTCTATGATAAAGAAAAATGAAAAATTTGACTTTTCTGAGCCTCAGTTTCCTAATCTATAAAATGAGCATCATAATAATAACTGTATTCCCTGTCAGGCGGAGCTGTTGGGAGAATCAAATAGCATAATGTCTAGAAAATGATTCAGAAACTTGAATACAATACAAGGTGCTCCAAGTCTTACCGTGATTTTATATAAGATTTTTGGACATAAATGCACAGAAATGCCCCATCCAGGTCTAACTCCCATGATCTAGCAGTCCGTATTCAGCTACTGGGGTACAAAACAGGGACAGGCCTTTCAGCCTCCTTCAACCTAGTCCCCCACACTTTGGGTTCCCTTTAGTCTTTCTCTCTGACTTCTTATTTCTGGCCCCTCCCTTTTCCTGGAAGATCTCATTCCCTTGACATGATTTGAGTCTAAGGCTGGATTTCATGGAGGAATGAAGGCCAGTGAGTCCACCTGTCCTGAAGTCTCTCATTTCTGAGCTGAGTGGATTTCACCAAGATTTAAGGCTCCTCTTGGGTTCTCAGGGAGCCTCTAATGATTATTTTCTCTTAAACTACTGCCAAATGTCATTTGAAGGTAGGACCAAAATTCACAAATTTCAGCTCGTTAAGACACTAGAATTATGCTTCTTCCTCCAAGAGAAAGCCAGATTTAAGCCTTTAAAATGCTACACATCTTCTCCAACTGGCAGCACTGTGGGCAGGGAAGCCCCCCAGACAGTGCCTCAGGGAAGTTTGTTTTTAGTGCAATAGGGCAAGTCCCTGCATGTCATTTGGCTAGTCCTCTGCCTGGCCTTTTTCAGTGGGGAAACAAAAGTGGGGGGCGGTCCTCCAGCAGCCAAGTTAAACCATTTTTTAAATCCCCTACTGCAAAGCAAGGGAGCTCAGGAGAGAGAAAGCTGGACCCAAAGCATGAGAGACCTGAGTACAAATCCCGCCTCTACTGCGGAGCAGCCATGTGCCCAAGGCAAGCCACTTCACATCTCTGAGGACCTCATGACTTTCTCAGATGCAGTTCTGACAGGCTGCAGTCTGGGTTGATGAAGGGAGTTCCCACACTGGGTGCTCCCTATCCTGATGAACTCACAGATCTTTGATTTATCTCTCCACAAGCCATTTATTAAGTACTTCCTATACACCAGGCATTAGATTAGACACGAAGACACACCATGGATACAAAGACAAAATACAGAGACAAAAATAAAAGTGTGGACACAAAGACAAAAAAATCAATCACCTCTGCTCTCACCGAGTTACCATTTTGCTAGAGGGAAATAACATGTATCCAGAAAATAGAATATGATATACGATGTAATTATGTAATTATGAATGATATACGATGTAATTATCAGGGCGGGTAGGGAGGAACAATGTATTGGGCTAGGTTGGATAGGAAGTAGCACTTGAACTAAAGCGAGGGACCCTCGTGGGGATGAGAGACGAAATCTCAGGCACAGAGGACAGCAGATTGGTCAGTTTGGCTGAAGTTGAGTTTTGCTCATGAAGCCTACAAAGGTATGTACAGTCACAGATCTTAGACTTCATTTATTCCAACATGTTTATTTTGCAGATGAGGAAACTGAGGCAAACAAGGTTAAGTCATTTGCCCCGCTGGAGGCAAACCCAGGTCTTCCTGACACCAAGTCTAGCAACCTTAGCTATTATACAATACTGCCCCTCTCAAAGAAGGCTGCAGCCAGACTTGGATGGGTCTTAATGTTGGGCTGAGGTTTGTGTTTTTATCCTACAGGACCTAGGGAGCCACCAAGTTTCTTGAGTGATTAAATAACACAGACCTGAGCTCTAGGAAAATGACTTTGGCAGCTATGTGGAGGATGGACTGGAGTGAGAACAAACTTGAAGCAGGGAGAGACTAATCAGGAGGCTCTTGCAAGAATCCAAGGGAGATTGTAAAGGTCCAAAATACTGTGTTTGGACAGTAGGGGATGTTACCTACTAAAGGAGCAGGGGAACCCCACTGAATCGTGTTACCAAATGTCTCATTTTGAGAGATTTTCTAGAGATTTCCTTCCTATATTCAACCATCTAAGAGTCCAAAAAGCTGTCCACTACAGGTCCGAGACACCCTGAGAGATTGACTCAAGTAGGTTCCAAGTCACAAAGCTGAAATTCAAATTACTGATATATGTGGATTTTTAAAAAATGTCTCCAAGGCCTGAATTGAAACAAAATGATAACCATTATTATCCATTAGGCCTTTCTCTCTCTACTGGAGTATCTTTCCCCTCTCTCCTCCCTCCCTTATTATTGCCAAAATAGTCTTCCCAAATTACAGTTCTGACCATGTCACTCCTCTGCTCCAGAACTGCAAGCAGCTCCCTATTGCATTTAGAATAAAATACACACTTCTCCATTTGACATTTAACATCCTCCTCATTTTTGTTCCAATCTATCTTTCCAGGCTGATAATATATTATCCTCCTCTAAGATGTGCTAAATTCTAGCCAAATTAGCCTATTGCTGTTCCCTTTAAATGGGATTCTATCTCTTCTTTGCACAGGCTATCTTTCATGCCTAGAATGTTCATCTCCCTCACACCTCGTCAGTAGCTGCATCCTGAAAGAGACAGCTCCTGATTCTCCCCATTTGGTGTCCTCCCTAAATCACTTTGCCTTTATTCTCGATATATCCTATATACATTCTGGAACACATTGAATTCTCAGAAGAACATAAGCTCCTTGAAGACAGAGATTAGTTCACTTTTCTATTTATAGCCCCAGGGCCTGACACATAGTAGGTACTTCATAAATGCATATGGTTGTGTCTAAACAAGATATACGACAGATCATAAAAGTAAAATGGATGATTTTGATTATATTAAATTAAAGTTTTTGCACCAAGTCAATGCATACAAGATTAGAAGGAAAGAAGGAAACAAAGAAAATTTTTATAACAAGTTTATCCGAAAAAGGCATTATTTCTCAATTATATAGATAGCTGAGTCAAATTTATAAGAATACAAGTCATTCCCCAACTGATAAGTGGTCAAAGGATAGCAACAGTTAGTTTTTAGAAGAAGAAATAAAAGTCATCTATGGTCACATGAAAAGAAAATGCTCAGTTAGAGCATCTGATTAGAGAAATGCAAATTAAAACAACTCTGAAGTACCACCTCAAACCTATCAGACTGGCTAATATGATGGGAAAAAATAACAAAAGTTGGAGAGAATATGGTATCCTAAAATTGGTACACTAAAGCTGTTGGTGGAGTTGTGAACTGATACAACCATTCCAGAGAACAATTTGGAACTATGCCCAAGGGACTTTAAAACTGTGTAAACCCTTTGATCCAGCAAAACTGCTTCTAGTTCTGAATCTCAAAGACTTTTTTAAAAGGGGAAAAGACTTGTTTATACAAAACTATATCTAGAAGCTCTTTCTGTGGTAGCAAAGAATTGGAAATTGAGGGGATACCCATTAACTGGGAAATGGCTGAACAAGATGTGGTATATGATGGTAACAAAATACATAAGCAATAATGAGGATGATTTCAGAAAAACCTAGAAAGACCTGCGATGAACTGATGCAAAGTGAAGTGAGCAGAACCAGGAAAACATTGTACCTAGTAACAGCAATATTATAAGATGAACATTTATGAATGACTTAACTATTCTTAGCAATCCAGTGATACAAAACAATCCTTAAGGACTCATGATGAAAAATACCATCCACCTTCAGAGAAAGAATTGATGGAGTCTGATGCAGACCAATACATACTATATTTCACTTTAGTTCTTCACTTTTATTTTGAGTTCTCTTTCACAAAATGACTGATATGGAAAGATGTTTTTTACTATTAAATTTATAAAATCTATATCAGATTACTTACTGTCCCAGGGATGAGAGGAGGAGAATTTGGTTCAAACTTTCAAAAAGGTTAAAATTATTTTTTCATTTAATTGAGAAAAAGATAAATTTTTTTTCAAAAGGAAAATGACAAATGTTGGAGGAGAATTGGAAAAATTGGGACACTCTCTTGGTAGAGTTGTAACCTGATTCAGCCATTCTGGAACGCATGTTGGGATCACACAAAGGACTATAAAATTGTGCAGACTCTTTGATCCAGCAATACCACTTCAGTCATTTTCAGTTGTATCTGATTCTCAGTGACCCCATTTGGGGGTTTTCTTGGCAATGACAATGGAGTGGTTTGCCTTTTCCATCTCCAGTCTATCTGGCAGATGAGGAAATTGAGGCAAACAAGATTAGACTTGGCCAGGATCACATAGCTAGTGCCCGAGGCCAGATTTGAACTTAAGAAGATGAGTCTTTCTAACTCCAGATCTGGCACTCTATCTACTGTACCACCTCACTGCACAAATACTATTACTAGGTCTAAATGCCAAAGAGATCAAAGGTAAATGGGAAATGCTCTATATGTACAGAAATGTTTATAGCAGCTTTTTTGTAGTAGCAAAGAATTTGAAACTGTAGAGATAGCTATCCATCAGGGAAAGGTCGAACAAATTGTAGTATATGATTGCGATGGAATACTATTTTACCATAAAAGAAATGATGAGCAAGACAGTTTCAGAAAAAACCTGGAAGTCATATATGAACTGATACAAAGTGAAGTGAGCAGAACCAGAAGACAATTATGCACAATAACAGCAAAACTATATGATGATCATCTATAAATCACTTAACTGTTCTGATCAATGCAATGATTTAAGACAATTCCAAAGGATGCTGGGTGAAAAATGCTATCTACCTCCAGAGAAAGAACTGATGGAACTGAATGCATATTGAAGCATAATTTTTTCATTTTACTTCTCTTTCTTTTTTGTGTAACATATCTAATATGGAAATGTGTCTTGTATGCTTTCACATATATAATTGAGATCACAAAAATGCTTATCATTGGTTGTGTAACCAAGCCCTAAAGTACTACAAAGCCCCCTGGATGAAATTCATAAGCCCCCAAAAGAGTTTGGCCCAACCCTCTATTCTGAAAAAAAAATGGATGAAGAATGCTTATTCTCAATATTATGACATGAAATAAGATGGCCAACCTATGTATGTTTATATATATATATGTATTTATATATATATATACACACACAGATATTTACACAATATATACACAGATATTTATACATACTTATATATCTTTTAACCAAGATGCAAGTAACTAAGTACAAACTCATAGGCATATGTAGGATATAAAGATATGTTTTTGTCCCCTCTTTTAAAAAACAACAAAAATTCTTTAAAAATTATATCTATCTACCTATCTATATATCTCTATATCCTACATACATATATATGTTAACACTACATATCCTTCATATGTGTATATAGATATACATATATAGTATATATATCCTCCATCTATCTATATATTCCTACTTAGAGTTACTTGCATATTTTGGGTAAAAGATCAAAATAGCCATTTAGACTGCTAAAATAGTAAAATATACATTTATCATCCTTCATATATATATGCCTCTATAATATAGGGGAAAGACTATATATGCATATAATTTTACACATGTGTTACATAAGCATGTATGTATTCATATTTGTGTATATGGATAAATGTATACATATATATTGCTGAGAGCTTTCTCTCCCATTACTATGTTTTTCTGAGTATATATTCAGAGAGGGCAATGGAATTTTTGCACATTAAATCTATATTCTAGAAATTATTCTGAGAAAAGATGAATATCTCCATTTCTTTTTCGAAAGGCTGTGTTTTCTGTGGTCCATCTCCCATTCTCTCATTCCCATGTCAGAAGCCATGTAATCTTTAATAGACCTGAAACTTCTCCAACCAGTAATAATTGAGGAAGACATCAAAAACTAGACAGAATAAGGCTAATGTTTCCTCACCAGGTGTCTAGCCCCTTAATCTAGTGATAATATCACGTTCCAAAGGAAAATACAGAGAGATCCTCCCAGGTCTCGTTCTAAGCATTTACTTCTCCACCTGGGATTACTGAGCGAAGGCTTGGGCCACATTCTCACCTGCATCAGATGTAAGGACTGATCTCCTGGGGCTCAGAACAGCCAACTAAGGAATAAACAAGAGCTGGAGCAAAATGTTTCTTTAGAAACCCAAAACCGACAGCCCAATTGTGGGTTTCAGGGGCAGGTGCCAGACTCATCTGAGTTTCATTCCAGGCAGAGTCTTTGCTTCGGAATTTTGAATCAAAGAGCAGGTCTTCTCCAAGAAGCAATCTTTCAAGACACGGCATTCTTTCCGTGGATTTCTTTCAGGTTCAGTGATAAAGTTGTCAGAAGTTAAACTTGGAAGCTGATCCATGCTCTATGTGGCCCCTGGCCCTATGCAGGGTCAAGGGTAGAATCCAATAGGATGCCTGGAGATTAGAGGTTTAGAAACCTGGTCAAAGCATCAGTCATCAACATGCATTAATTAAGTGCCTACTATGTGGCAGGCAGTGTGCAAAGAAAGGCCAAAAACAAACAAACAAACAAAAATATAAATAAAGTAAACCTTGCCCTCAAGGAGCTCACAGTCTAAGGGGCAGAAAACATGAAAATAACTAGGTACAAAAAAGACATATGCAGGATAAATTTAAATTAATCGGTGATGAGGGGAGACAGTATATTTTATTATTGTGAGTTCTGATAAATACTAGGTAGATAGACAGATGTTTAATAATAATAATAATATATTACATTACATTACATACATTACATTACATTAAAAGCTTTATAATTATCTCATTTGATCTTCACAAGGATCTTGAGAGGTAGGTGTTATTATTGTTCCTATTTTACAGATGAGGAAACTGAGATAAACAGAGACTAATTGACTCACCCAGGGACACAAAAAGTGTCTGAGGCCAGATGTGAACTCAGCCCCAGCTCTTTATCTATTGTACCACCTAGCTGTAATTACATGACATTTTATTAGATAGAACATTTACTAAGTATCTTACTGGGTAGTGTTAGGTAATCAAATACAAGGAAAAAAAGACAATCCCTTTCCTCGAGGAATTTATATTCTATTTGGGGGACAACATATAAGGTGAGCTAGAAAGTAGAGGGTAGGGAAAAGACTAAAAAAAAAATGATGAGAGACTCAGGACAAAAAAGATTATCTACCACCATAGAAGGAACAGAGTCAACTACAAATTGAAATAGGCCATTCTTTAATTTCTTTCCTCTGTGAATTTTTCTCTAGTGTAGCAGTATGTGTCTTGTTTCACAACATGCCAAATAGGGAAGTATGTATGATATAATAATATATATGTATACATATACATATATATAGAGAGAGAGCATATATAATATTATCTGCCTTTTCAGGGAAAGCGGCAGGATGAGAGAAAGGGAAATAAAAAGAATGAGATAGATTTCTGGACACAATTAANTACATATACATATATATATAGAGAGAGCATATATAATATTATCTGCCTTTTCAGGGAAAGCGGCAGGATGAGAGAAAGGGAAATAAAAAGAATGAGATAGATTTCTGGACACAATTAAAATGAGAATTTGTTTCTCTGGGATAAGCATGTTTATTATAATTTATTAATACTTAAATCATGAGTTTATTATTGTAATGTCACATAGTATGTTATATATTTTAAAAATAAATGGCAACTTTTTTAAAAAGTAAGGGGATGACCTGGTTTCTGGCAGGATAAGGCAAAAAAAACTCACCCATTTCACCTAGAAGAGTCAGAACTAGACTCCAAGTGGCCTGCAGGATGGGGAATAGGATCATAAGGAGAATTCTATGAGAAGGATAATCCTGGTTTCAGAGCTAATTATGGACATTCAATTTTCCTATTGGCAAAATAAAGGGGAGTGGTCACAGCTTCCTCTACAGGGATGCTGGGCTATAACTGTTTTTAGCAAAGCTTCTAGAGATTAAGAATGGCTAAGAAATAGGATGTGATTTCTCTAGTTTTTCTTACCTAGTACTCTAGGTAAGAGAATAGCTCAACGCATCACAGAATCTCAGAGAACATAGTCTAAGCTGTTTCTTTTTATCCTTACCTTCCATCTTAGAATCAATACTGTGTATTATTTCCAAAGCAGAAGAGCAGGAAAGGCTAGGCAATGTGGGTTAAGTGGCTTGTCCAGGGTCACACACAGCTAGGAAGTCTGAGGTCAGATTTGAACCCAGGACCTCCTGATTCTAGCCTGACTCTCAATCCACTGAGCCACCCAGCCGTCTCCTCCTAAACTATTTCTGAATAAGAATATCTACAATTTCACCAAGAAGATGCCACCTAGTCTTTGCTCAAAGCCCTCCAGTGAGGGGAAATCCACTACTTCTTGATGCAGCCCATTCCATTTTTGGAGAGTTTTGGAGTTCTCAATGTCCAGAAATTTATCAAGTCTAAATTTGCCTCTATAACTTCTACCTGCTGTTCCTTATCCTGCCTCTTGGGGCCAAGCTAATAAAGACAATTCTTTCCTCAATTTGATTCAATTTAGAAAATATTCAATAGGGACAGCTAGGTGACTCAATAGATATAGAACCAAACCCTGAGTCAGGAGGTCCTGGGTACAATTATGGCCTCAGACACTCCCTAGCTGTGTGGCCCATTTAAACTCAATTGCCTAACCCTTACTGCTCTTCTGCCTTGGAATTGAGACTTAGTATGGATTCTAAGATGGAAGGTAAGGGTTTAAAAATAAAATAAAAAGCATTAAATAAATGGAAGGTGGTTTTCAACATGAATGCCCTTCAAATACTTGGGAAAATAGACAACAGCTAGAAGAAAGCTCAGAGACCATCTAGTCCAATCTCCTTATTTTATAATAGGTTAAAGTAAAGTCCAGGGAGGCTCAGTGATTTTTCTATGAGCATACAAGTAGTGTTAGAGGTGAGATTTGAACTCAGGTCCTCTGACTACAAAGTCAATGTTCTTCTACCATACTACGCTGATGACAGCCATCATATATCCCCTTAATCTTCTCTTCTCTAGGCGAAAGTATTCCTAGTTCCATCAATGGATCTTTATATGGAGTCATCCCAGGGTCCTTGAACATTCTATAATTTATCACAGTCCTTCCTAGAATATGGAATATGTCCCAAATGAACAAAATATCCAAATGCGATCTGGATGGGGCAGAGAACAAAGTGACTATTGCCTCCCCATTCCCAAATACTATAAAACTGTTTTTCATAAAGCCCAGGATTTCTTTAGCTCTATTGGCTATGGCATCCCCCAGTTAACTAATCTTCCATTGCTCAATTGTCCCATGTGAAAAAAAATAAATTAAAATGTTTAAAAGACTGACAGAGTAATTTCAGGAAAGCTTCTCTTGATTAAGAAAGGCCAGAGAATAAGTAATTCTATATAAGTGAATTTTCTAAGTAAGGAGAAATTATTCTGCCTATCAGTCTTGGGTAGTTAGATGGCACAATAGAGAGAGCACTGGGTCTGGAATCAGAAAGATCTGAGTTCAAATCCAGCTTCAGACATTTACTGGCTGTGTGATCCTGAACAAGTCACCCAACACTGTTTTTCTCCACTATTCATCTGTAAAATGAACTGGGAAAAGAAATGGCAAACTACTCCAGTATCTTTGCCAAGAAACTCCTAAATGGCGGCACATAGAATCAGACACAACTGTAACAACTAAAAAACAACCACCACCCTTGGATTCATGAGTTAAAAAGCATTTATCAAGGGCTTACTATGTACCAGACTCTGTACAAAGCCCTGGGAGTACACTGAAAAAAATAAACCTGCCATTGCCCTCAAGAAGTTTGTACTCTAATGAGGGAAACAACATGTAGATAAATTGGTAATATAAGATCCATACAGAATAGATGGAATGTGACTTTAGAGGGTAAGGCAACTTCTGTAGTAGGTGAAGCTTCTTAAAGGAGTCTTAAAGAAAACCAAAAATTCTAAGAATGAGATGTTGAGAGAGAACATTTCAGGTATGGAGAATGGCCTATGTGAAGGTATGGAAACCAGAAGTGGAGTCATTTGTGAAGGAAAGGAGTAAGACCAGTACAGCTAAATCATAGAGTGGGTAGAGAAATGGTATAAGATGATACAAAAGAGAGGACATCATCAAAGTTCATACCATAGAATGGAAGGGACATTGGATGTGTATCAGAAATTCTTTAAATCTTGCTCCTTCTACTTTCTCTAACCAGCTATGTAACTTTCCCCAAACTACATCATTCCTCTTAGTAAAAATTTCCTTGTCTATTAAATGGGGCTGATAATATTTTTCTCTACTCCTTCAGAGAGTGTGTTATAAGGGCCAAAGGAAATAAGAGATGTGAAAATGGCAAGATAGGCTGAAAATTACAGACATATAAGGAAAGAAAACAAGACAGAATTTCATCTTCCTGTGGTGCTTCAGAAAACAAATCTGCATTTCATAATGTATTAGGGTCGATGTTGTGAATGTCAATTATCATTATATACATTCTTATATGGGAATATGATAGTTGTAATTCCCAAAAACTTTATCATCATTAGTAAGAAGGTGTGTACATAGACAAAGGACATGAGTATGTTGGGGTGATTCACACACACATATACACAAATCAGAAGAATGAGAAAGAGGCATGCAATGGGAGAAAGGGGTAAAGGAGATGTAGAACAGAGAAATTTTTATTACATAGAAGATTCATGCAAAGAAGAGTTTTTACAATGAAAGAAAAAATGGGAGAGGGGCTGGTAATGCTTGAAACCCATTTTCACTGAAATTGTATATACACACTCGACTGGGTATAGAAATATATCTGATTCAGTTTTTAAAAATAGAAGGGGAAGGAGATAATAGAGATGGGGGAGGTAATAAAAGTCAGGGTGAATTAAGGGAGGCAATGGACAGAATCAAAAGAGACCTTTGGAGAGGGATAAGATAAAAAAAGAGAGAAAAGGATAAATATAAGAAAATATGATGGAGGGAAATACACAGTAATCACAACTGTGGATGTGAATGGGATGAGCTCGCCCATAAAATGGAAGTGGATAGCAGTATGAAAAATTTTTAACATGTACTGTGGAAATTTATTCTTTTTAAAAATGTATTTAATAGAATTTATTTTTAGGTATCTCAATCCCTCTCTTCCCTCCCTGCCTCATAGAAGGTATCACCCAACAAAAATATATGTGTATATATAGATTAGTTTTCATATTTCCACTTTTCAGTTAATTCTCTGAAGGTGAACAGTCACAGATTAATCTTCAAATATTAGTTCTATACAATATATAATATATAATGTATATATAATGTTCTCTTAGTTCACTCATTTTACTATGGGTCTAAGGGCAGACACAATTTTACAACTCTGGGCATAATTCCAAATTGCTTTCCAAAATGGCTGGATCAGTTCATAGTCCCACAAATAGTATATTGGTGTCCCCATTTTTCCACTCCCCTCCAATATTTGTCATTTTGCCCTTATATCATTTTAGACAATCTGATGGGTAAGAGAAATGATATCTCAGAATTGTTTTGATTTGCCTTTCTCTAATTAGTAGTGATTTAGAGCATTTTTGGTTTTGATTTCCTCATCCCAAAACTGTCTGTTCATATTTTTTGCCCAAATACCAATTGGGAGATTGATCTTATTCTTATAAATTTGACTAATTTCTCCATGTATTTTATATATGAGACCTCTACCCAAGAAACTGTATAAAAAAATTTTCCTCCATTTTTTGCTTTCCTTCCAATCTTGTCTTCATTGGTTTTCTTTGCATGGAAACTTTTCAATTTAATGGAATAAAAATTATCCATTTTACACAATACAATGAATTCAGGATGTCATGAGACCTATCTTCCTGGCATGGGTCTCAGAATTGGAGATTCCCAGCGGATACTACCACTGGAGTCGTGATTAAGTCAGTAACAGTTCTGAAGAATCTGTCTCAAAAAGGAATCAGTTCTAATCTTGAGAAAGCAGACTTTCTCATAACATAGACATATTAAAAAAAAATTCAAGGACTGGTTCAGTGGCGATTATTGGATATCTATCAGGAACATCAGGAACTTTGATATTGTAGCAGAGTCTCTCTGACAGTATATGATTGAGAAAAAAAATCAGAAGGAAAAAGTGGGGGGCCTCTGATATTTTTTGCAAATCACTGGGTTAATAAATGTTATTAAAACTAAAGATTTGGTTAGCTGCCTCACACACGTAGCAATATTGGCATTAGCAATTTTATTATTAATAAAATAGGTTAGTATCCATCTATCTTAATTTTCCTCTTCAAGGTCTGCTAGTTGACATGCCTCCTAATGTTAATCTCCTTCCATAACTGCTACTCTGAGTGAGTCAAAGAACTTATACTAATAACATTTTCAAATGGTTCCTGATATCTGCTAAATCTAAAACAATCACTTTTCAAGATCGTTTTCACAAATGGCTGGTGTTATTAAGGACTACTTGCCTCATTCATTGGAGTCATCCCATATCCCACTCATACAAGGAGAACACTTTAGCTATATGTATATGTATATGTATATGTATGCATATATATATGCATGTATATATATTATATTATTACATATGTGTGTATGTCCATTTTACATTTCACAGTGCTATACATCTCTTTACTCATAAATTCCTCTCCTATTCATTAATCTGAAAAGTAATATATTCCCTGTTCTACTTTGTTTATGATATCTCCTTTATGTCTAGATTATGTATTCAGTTTGATCTGATCTTAGTGAATGGTGTAAGATACTGCTCTATATCTAGTTTCTGCCAAACTACTTTACAATTTTGCCAACAATTTTTACTAAATAGTGAGTTCTTATCTCCAAAATTTGAATCTATATTTTTGCCAAATAATCTTTTAATACTGTTGGTTGTGTATCTATTCTGTTCCACTGATCTACCTTTCTTTTTCTTAGCCAATACCAAATAGTCTTGATAATTACTGCTTTATAATGCAGTTTAAAATCTGGTACTGCTAGATCTCCTTCCTTAACATTTTTTTCATTAATTCATTTGATATTCTTTAACTTTTGTTCTTCCAAATGAATTTTTATTATTTTTCTAATTCAATGAAACAACGTTTTGGTAATTCAATTGAGATGGCATTGAATAAGTAGATTAGTTGTGGTATAAGAAATTGAGGCAAGTAAGATAGTAAGTGGTTATTGCAGAAATTAAGTGAACCACCCTGGTTCCATCTTGTGACTTGATTCTGAAGCTAACTTAATTCTGTATCTCTTCAATTATAGATCTAGTCCAACTTCTGTCTTGTAATAAAAGTTGATTCAATTGTTGGAATTGGGAGAAAAACTTATTTTATTATTTAAATGCAATCCCTGCATGTCTGGGAAACTGGGCCATTTTTACCTGCTGTTTAGGGACCCTTAACCAAGGACCTAGGTTATGTTGACCAGAAACGCAATAAGATCCTAAAAGTGAAGTAAGGAGTTTTTTTCATAATTGTACATCTCATGCAACCTATATGTCTAATCTGAAAACTGGACCATACTGATTGGTTATTTTTTCGGTGTTTCTTTGATTGTTTACAGATACTTGGAAAGGAGTGAGACACCTCTTTTCCTTAATTCAGGGAACTGCACCTGTTCACTCTCCTCCTCCCAACTTAAAAAGTCCTCATCTTTCCTGCAATTAGAAATCAGATTACATACTGTTGCATTGTTTCCTTTCAATTAATAGGTCCTGTTTGACTAATTGTTTTTAATGTATAAAAGTCTATCTCTCCCTGTATTTAGGGTCCAGCCCTAAACTGAGGAAGGGCAATCAGTATGCATTGTTTTAATAAGTCAATATGCTCGGGAGATCAAATCTTTGTTTCCTCAGCCATGTCATCTTTTGGTTGTTACAGCAAAATGGATTAGAAACCAAAATTCAATATGTTGTTTACAAGAAACATACTTGAAGACACACAGAGAGTTAAAATTAAGGGCTGGAGCAGAATCTATTATGCTTCAGCTGAAGTAAAAAAGGCAGAGGTAGTAATCATGATCTCAGACAAAGCAAAAACAAAAATAGACCTAATTAGAAGAGATAATCAGGGAAACTACATTTTGCTAAAAGTTACCATAGACAATGAAGCAAAATCAAAAACTTTTACAGCAGGTTTTTTACAGCCACATTTCTCAAATACATAGGAAGTGAGTCAAATTTATAAAAATAAGAGCTATTTCCCAATTAATAAATGGTCAAATGATATGAACAGACAGTTTTCAGAAGACATCAGAGCTATCTATAGTCATATGAAAAGATGCTCTAAGTCACAATTAATTAGAGAAATGCATATTAAAACCACTCTGGGTTATCACTTCACATTTATCAGAAATGGTGTTATAAAAAGGTGGTATGGAGCTGGCCCAAGATCCCTGGATGGTCTCTAGGTCTACCCACCCTTCACCACCCACGAACCCCTTCTCAAGAATAAGACCCTCAAGCCTTCTGCCCCTGGGATTTTATAGTGGTGGTCTCAACTGTCTTTTGCCCTTCGCTCATGCCATCTGGGTAAGTTTTAAGTTCTATAACCGATGATCTGTCACTCAAACTGGTCTCCATCTTCTCCCAGAGGTTACCTATTACGATGGCAAATGTTAGTGAGGTTGAGGGAAAATAGGTACACTAATAAAACTATTGGTGAAACTCTGAACTAGGCTAGTCATTTTGGAGAACAATTTGGAACTCTGCCCAAATGACTAGAAAACTGTGTAGACCCTTCGACCCAGCATACCACTACTAGGTCTATCCCCATACGAGACCAAAGAAAAAGAAAAAAAGATCTCCCTGTAGAAAAATATTTATAACCACTCTTTTTGTGGTAATAAAAAATTGGAAATTGAGAGAATGCTCCTCATTTGGGGAATGGCTGAACAATTTATGGAATATGATTGTGATAGCGTACTATTGTGCTATAATATAAATGACAAGAGAATGGTTTCAGAAAAAATATGGTAAGACCTATATGAAGTGATGCAAAGTTAAATGAGATCTGGAAGATCATTGTACACAGTAACAGTCATGTTGTAATGACTATCAGCTAAAAGACGTGGCCACTCTGGTCAGTAATTGATCCAAGACAACTCGGAAGGACTCATAATGCTCTCTACCTCCAGAGAAAGAACTCATGGACTCTGAGTGCAAATTGAAGCATAATTTTCTCATTTTTTCTTTTTTTTTGTAATATAGCTAATATGGAAACATGTTTTGCATGATTCCCCGTGTGTATATCATTTTGCTTACCTTCTCAGTGGGTGATGGAGGGGTAGGAGGGAGAAAAATTGGATCTCAGAATTTGAAAAGAAAAAAGGTAACTAATAAGTAAATAATTTTTAAAATTATCTTTGTATAGTATTAGAGATGAAGAACGTACGGAAGAATGAGATAAGACACTGATTCATATTCACAGAAGTTAGTTTCACCTTCCATCTTGGAATCAATACTGTGTATTGGTTCCAAGGCAGAAGAGCAGTAAGGGCTAGGCAATGGAGGTTAATTGACTTGCCCAGGGTCATACAACTAGGAAATGTCTAATGCCAGATTTGAACCCAGAACCTCCTGTTTCTAGGCCTCGGTCTCAATCCACTGAGCCACCTAGCTGCTTTCAAAAGTTGTTTTTTTTTTTAAAGAGTTTTTATAGCCTTTATTTTCTTTGCAGTGGGCATTTTTTTTAATTTAAACATTTATTAATATTCATTTTTAACATGGTTACATGATTCATGCTCCTACTTTCCCCTTCACCCCCCTCACTCCCCCACCCATGGCCAATGCACATTTCCACTGGTTTTGTCATGTGTCCTTGTTCAGGGCCTATTTCCATATTGTTGTTAGTTGCATTGGTGTGGGAGTTTCGAGTCCACATCCCCAATCATGTCCGCTTCATTCCCTGCATTCAAGCAATTGTTTATCTTATATGTTTCCTCTCCTGCAGATCTTCCTCTGAATGTGGGTAGCATCTTTACCATAAATCCCTCAGAACTGTTGTGGGTCATTGTATTGTTGCTGGTACAGAAGCCCATTACATTCGATTTTACCACAGTATATCAGTCTCTGTGTA
>NC_058132.1:682238293-682347678 GCF_016433145.1 Gracilinanus agilis
CTATGCATCTATCCTATGTATCTATCCATCATCTATCTATCTATCTATCTATCTATCTATCTATCTATCTATCTATCTATCTATCTATCTTTCTATCCATTTATCAGTCTATCTGTCTATCTATAATGTAATGCATCATAATAGATTTTATGTATAACATACAAGTAAATATACATTATACATATATGGATTGATTTTCAGGGCAGCCAGGTCTCTCTCAGGAATCAGACTACCAAGCTCATCCCATCTAGAAAAGGCTTGGAACATGTAAGATACAGCCACTGCCCAAGCAGTGAGAAAGATCATCACTCAACAAAGTACTTTCTTTCTGGATTATATTTTTAAAAAGACATCATTGGAAACCAAGTCAGGAGGACCTGGTAAGGTATGAGCTTGAGGAATAGAAAGGGATTGTGCCATTCTCTAAAGTGTTAAGAAATATTGGCAAAATTCTTTTGGTAGAGAACTCTATAAGATCATTGCAGTTGCCCCAGTGTAGATGTAGAAACAGAGTGTTAGCTGGGTATAGAAAGAAGCTTCAGAAGGGCTCACCTGGGACAGACAGACATGGAAGCTACACAAATACCATAGGTTTCAAAAATATTTATTGAAAACTTCCAAAGGTTGATATATATAAGTGAATCATTAACAGAGGGAAATCTTCAAATAGAAGAAGAGATGCTAGGCTAGATAATCTTTTGACTGGCCAATGAGTCTCTAGCTCATTGTACATAGTACCTAGTGATTTGCATTGTATGTTAGCCTTTTATGTTTCTTTTATGTTTCTGAAAAAGAGATCCTAAGCTAACTGAGATACCATGCCTTTTCCTTGAGGATGCCACATAGATAATAGAGAGACTTGGCATTCCATTAGAAACGATATGGAAGAAGAAACCCAAGATAAAGAGAAACTCAGATAAAGAATAATGAGAAAACATTAATAAATTACACATGATCAAAAGGTGCCTGACATGATGGATTTGACATCAGACAGTGCAGGACCCAGAGAAGTGTCCCTGAATGGAGAATTCCTGGGAAATCTAGGCTTTTATAAAGAGATGGACACAAATGTAAAATGATTAACTAGAAACAATATCATTTGGAATAGAATAAATTTATATGCTATTTGAAAGGAATAAAATAGATCTTCCTGGGTCAGTTTTGCCTCTGACATACACTGACTATTTGATCTTATACAAGTCACTTTCATTCTTAGTACCCATAGGTGATTTTCTAATAATATCAGTTGTAGAGAAGGTGCTGAACTGCATTGACAGAGGGAGTTTCCTCACTGAAAGCTCTACATGTATTAGATAGCAGGTCAAGTTCTCCCCTTTCCAAAAAAATGTATATAATCATGTGAAGAAATCCAAGAACTGCTGATGGGGGCACAAGAATGATTTTGCTACAGACCACCCAGACAGAGGGAAGTTTTGAGGAATCTGATATGCAAATTCCAAACCTGATATAAAGGTATGAAAAGAACCACAGGGAAACTGATTCTGATCAATAGGAAAAAAATAGGTTGAGAAAGTATAAATGGTAAAACTTTCAGAAGAAAAGTCAGAAATGGCCTGATGCCCACTCTAGATTTGGGGAGAGAAGATCCGAAAGAATTCAGAGTCCAGATAGGTAGGATGACATGACTTAAAATTAATATAGGAAAAGTTGGACTAAGAGACTTGAGATGAAGCTAAGGATTGAATCCTGAGGGCACTTACACAAAACAATTCCACTGAGGGAAAGAAGGAAGAATTGCTCAAAGAGACCAAGATGGTTGCAGAGTGAACCCCCTCAACTTATGCAGTTTTCACTTTTTTTTCCTAACTAGATTTTTACATAGAGGAAATGGAAGGGCAGGTGGATAAAAAGTTGAATGCACAGGAGAGGTGGAGGCCAGCAGAAATAACAAGAAGATTCAAATTAGAAAGAGCTAGAGACAACACAGAGGCATCTTTTTTTTTTCATTTTATAACTTTCCATATTATTCATTTTTGCAATAGAGCAATCTTTTAAAACCAAAACCCTAAATCATATACCATATAAACAAGTGATAAGCCATATGTTTTTCTTTTGCGTTTCTACTCCCATAGTTCTTTCTTAATGTGGATAGAATTCTTTCTCATAAGTCCCTCAGCAATGTCCTGGATTATTGTATTGCTACTAGTAGTAAAGTCCATTACATTGGATAGTTCCACAATGTTTCACTTCCTGTGTACAATGTTCTCTTGGTTCTGTAGAGACATCTTAAAAGCTATATTTGGGGAAAAGAAAATCAAAGGCTTAGTGATTATGTTCAATGTGGATGTGATGAAGGAAATGAATAATGAGGAGAAAGCAGAGTTATTCAATTGTTATTTTCCTTGTTTTTACTCCTACTCAGGAGTAAATGTTGGAAAAAACAGCACAAAAAAAAAATAATTAGCCAAAAGTTGAAACCAAAAGTAAGAGAGCTACTAGCTGTTTTCAGTAAATTAAAATTGCAAAGTCTAACAGTTTTTTTCTTCCCTCTTCCCAGATTTGTGGCATTTAACAATGTTGACCATCTTTTCTTCCTCCATCCTCTGGCCTCTCTGAGACTTGTGACATTGTTCTCTTAGCTCTCTTCCTCCCTCTCTAGACTGTAATTCTCAGTCTTCCTTCCTCCTTCATCAATGCCTCCTCCATTGCCCCCCAAAACTCTGTCACGAATCCTTTTCTCTTTTCTCTCTCTCATTACTTAATGAGCTCATCAGTACTCATGAGTTCATTATCTTCTATGCAAATGATTCAAGCTTTGCTTTGCTAGCCCAAGTCTGTCTTGTTTTCCAATTCATCATTGCCAATTGACTGTTGGATGTTTCAGATATG
Source organism: Gracilinanus agilis (assembly GCF_016433145.1). Classification (NCBI taxonomy): domain Eukaryota; kingdom Metazoa; phylum Chordata; class Mammalia; order Didelphimorphia; family Didelphidae; genus Gracilinanus; species Gracilinanus agilis. The sequence continues at coordinate 682,241,144 of NC_058132.1, forward strand.
GAATTTCCATAGATATCTCAAACTTCAACATGTCCAAAACTGAACTCAAGCTTTTCATCCAAACTCAACCCTCTTTTGAACTTCCCATTTTCTGTGAAGAGCATTCCGATCTTTCCAGTCACCCAAGTCAAAAACCTTAAAGTCTTCTACTACGCACTTGACATCTGATTATTTTCTGCTAAAGGTATCCCTTCTTCAGAACATGACTTCAAAATTAAAAAAGAATAAAACAGCGCCGTCACTTCAGTAGAATCTCTGGGGTTTTAAAAATAGCCATAAGATCATTTCTCCCCTCCGTCTCAGTTTTCTCACCTATAAACTGAAAAAGAAATCTATCCTTGCCCCGATACAGTTGCTTTGTAGATAAAATGAACCAACCCAAGGCAAAGAGTGAGAAAAATAGCATGCTAACATTTGCAAAGCCCTAGCTCTTTGGAGCCTGATCACAACCCTCACAGGCAGAGACTATATAGGTCATGGGATAATAAATGTAGAGCTAGGAGAAAACCTGGAGGCCACTGAGACCAACCCCTTCATTTTACACAAGATAAAACTGAAGCCCAGAAGATTAAGTGACTTGCCCTAGGTCACACAGGTAGTAAGCATCAGAAGCTGTGTTTGAACCCAAGTCCTTGACCTCCAAATCCTTTGCTCTTTCCATTATGCCAAAGTATTTTCATCACTATTTCTCACAGATGAGGAAACTGAGGCTAGCAAAGATCAAATGACTTCCCGAGGGTCACACAGCTAATCAGTCTCAGAGACAAGATTTGGGTACAGTACTTCCTCCCGCTAAATCCAACACTCCTCACCTTCATATTGCCTTACTCAGTATCAGTTTCTTAACCTAGAGATCTCAAACTTGTTTATACACACAAATGCACACATATGTGCATGCATGCATATATGCAAATATGTGCACATTTAAATGTTTAAAATACACATTGGATTACAAGGAAATTACATCAAATTCAGTTATATTGAAACATGGTGATTACATATAGTGCGTATAATATTATGTGTATAAGATCACTTATATTGAAATACAACGATTATATTTATATGTTATATATTTATTAGAGGTATTGTACGGGCAGGTAAGTGGCACAGCGGATAGAGTACCTGGTCTGGAATCAGGAAGACCCAAGTTCAAATTTGGTCCCAGACACGTACCTGTGTGGCCCTGGGCAAGTCACTTAGCCCTGTTTGCCTCAGTTCTCTCATCTGTAAAATGAGTTAGAAAAGGAAATGGCAAACACGCTAATATCTTTGCGGGGTGGAGGGGAGCCAAATGGGGTCTCAAAAAGTTGGGTATGACTGAACAACAACACTATGTATTATATACATAATATGTCATATCATAATGTAATTATAATTATATATACATGTATTTTATAACATATAACACAATGTAATTGCAAATATATAATCTCTTGTGTGTATATAATGTGTACATGTTACATATTTATATATTCCACCATAATTGATTTCCTACGTTTAATATTTTATGCCTTTAAAAATATTATTCTAAGAAGCATCCCACAGGCTTCACATACTAAGAGATGCCTAACACAAAGAAACGTTAAGAAACTGTTCCTTTTACAGACAAGAGAACTGAGGTTCGGAGAGTAGAGTGATTTGGCCGGGGTCATAAGGCTACAAGATCACAGATTTACAGTTGAAAGTGATCTTAGAGGCCCGCTAGACCAGTGATTCCCAAAGTGGGCACCACCGCCCCCTGGTGGGTGCTGCAGTGATCCAGAGAAGCAGTAATAGCCACGGGTCCATTTATCTTTCCTATTAATTGCTATTAAAATTTAAAAATAATTAATTTCCAGGGCGCTAAGTAATATTTTTTTTTCTGGAAAGGGGCAGCAGGCCAAAAAAGTTTGGGAACCACTGGGCTAGAATAACCCCCTTGATTTGAAGATGAGGAAATGAATGTCGTGAAATGTTAAGTGACCTACCCAGGGTCACCCAGACAGGGAGTAGAAGAGCTGAGATTTCAATGCAGAAGTTCTAACTTGAAGTGTAGAGCTCCATTCAAGGGCATTTAGGGCCATTTCCAGAATAGCACATTTTATACACACACACACACACACACACACACACACACATAATTATATATGTGTGTAAGAAATTATACATATGCATATTTATAATTACATATAAATATATGTGTATAAATATCTGCATACAAAATTACATATATAATATATGTGTAGGTATGGGTGTATATATTCAATTGTATTATATATGTACAAAATTATGTGTGTATTATGAACATATAAAACTATGTGTATTATATGTATATATAAATATATGTGTATATATACAAAATTATTATTGTATATTTTGTAGGTGTGTGTATATTATTGTGTGTATATGTGTAAAATTGTGTGCATAAAATTATTTCAGTGCATGTATAAAATTGTGGGCACATTATATATGTGTGTATGTATATAAAATTGTGTGCCTGTATGTATATATAAAAAAATTACGTGTTAAAATTATGTGTATGTATATAAAACATAAAGTTATGTTAAAATTATATGTGTGTGTGTGAATAAAAAAGTGTGTTCCTCTGCGTGTGTGCGTGCCTGCGTGCCAGAAAAGGACGACGCTAACAAAGTGGGAATCAGCAGGCTGAGCCAAATCCCCTGCATCCTCTTGGAGCACTGACTTCTGGGGGGGGACAAAAGGCCGAGATTTCCCTGAGCCTGTACAAAGGGTTAAGGCAGCCCAGCCCAGCCGTACACGTGACCCTCTAAGCTCCCTGTTTCTCTCTTGCAAAATCTGCCTTTAATTTTCCTCAGCAGTAATGAAAGCTTAGCATCCCGCCAAATCCCCCCGGCAATTCAGCCCAGGCCCCTGCGTGTGGAAGCCCGCTGCCTCCCCGCTTCCCCGTTAAACACCTGTTCTGGTCTTGGGCTGTGCTTCTCGCTTCTCTCTCTGGGTGGAGAACGTAGCTTCAGGGGACAGGCAGGCATTTTTGCTGTCACCAAAACCAGCTAATTTGGGAAGTCTGATCTTGCAGAGTTGCCCAGGATGAGGACAGAGGCGGCTCCGCCCGGCGGTACAAGCCGAAGCCTCCTTGGGTCAGCCGGTCCCCCGGTAACTGACACGTCTTGTGGATTTCAGACATCCACGCCTGAAGCTTCTACCTCCCCCTCCTCTCTGTCAGTCGGCTAATTTAAGACTTCCCGCCCACCGTGGATGGATGCCGCAGCTCCTGACAGCCACTCACCTAGTATTTTATTGCAGCTAAATTAATATCGTAAGGTGAGAAATCGCTCTCAAGGGGAAAGAAATTTACAGCTTAGGATTAATGCCTTCTTCGGGGTTTTTCCCGTGGGCAGGGCATCTAAATATCACTTTCTGAGCTTGCTCAACCCCTGCATTATATAGGCAGCAAAGGCAAGTGGGCTGGATCGCAGGCATCCATTGCCCCTTGGCCCTACGGCATCCTTTCCGCCTCCTTTCAAGAGTATTAGCCCAGAATAAACCATTGTTTGCTATCCAATGATCAGAAATTTCTGTGGCTGCTTATTGATGCCAGGGATAGGGACAGTTTCTACTAACTTCTTTAGCATAGGTGAGAACATTTCCTCCACCCTTGTAGGTTGGTGCTTTCTCTGTAACGTTTCACATAAGAGGTGCCTAAAGCTCTAAAACCTTTAGTGACTTGCCCAGGGTCCTAGAGCCGGGATGAATCAGAGATGAGACTCGAACTCAGATCTTCCTGGTTTCAAGTCCAGTTCTCTAACCACTGGTGATGCTGAGTAGTGGTCAGATTTAAAGTTGGATTTTGTACCAAAATATTCAATATTCAGTACTTTTGTAGAAGTAAATCAGTTAGTTGGTGAACAAACTTTTTATTCAATACCACTTAATACTGGGGTGTTAGGTTCTGGGGTATATAGACAAAGTAAAGAAGTCCCTGCCTTCAAGGAGCTTACAGTCTATGGCTAGTTGGGGTGGAGAGGGAAGTATGTATTTAAGTGTACAGAAACTGAGAAGCTGTGATCATCACACACCAAACAGCTAGAGAAATTTCATTTGTTTAAATATTTTTTTATCCATCCCTACCATGTCCCTCCCCACCACATTCAATTTAAAAAGTTAACAAAAGGGACAGGTAGGTGGCTCAGTGGACTGAGAACTAAAGCCTAAAGATGGGAGGTCCTGGGTTCAAATTTGACCTAAAACACTTCCTGTCTATGTGACCGTAGGCAATCTCCATTGCCTAGTCCTCTCTGCTCTTCTGCTTTAGAACCAATACTTAATATTAATTCTAAGATGAAAGATAGGATTTTTCTTTAATAGAAAAATAAAAAGTTTACAAAAGCCTCCAGTAAATAGGCATCACTCAGCAAAATAAAATCCCATTGTGACCGTGTCCAAATCTGCATCTCATTTTGAATTTTAAATCTTTTAGAGTCATGATTCACCTTATGTGCGATATTGATCTGGACCTAATTTCTGGCATGCTGTTTTCCAGTTTTCTCAACAGTTTGTGTCAAATAGTAAATTCTTTTCCCCAAAACTAGGGTTGCTATAAATATTTTGGTACTTAAGGGTCCTTTTCCTTTTTCTTAGGTCTCTTCAGGTGTATAAGACTAGTAGTAGTATAGTTGAATCTATATACAGCTTAGTAACTTTGAGAGCATAATTCACAATTGCTTACCAAAATGGCTGAACTAATTCACAACTCCATCAACAATGCATTAGTGTGCCTGTTTTCCCACAGTCCCTCAAACATCCTTCATTTTCTTCTTTTCTCATCTTTCTCAATCTGATGAATATGAGATAGGATCTCACAGTTCTTTCATTTTCTCTAATTTTTAAAATTTAGAATATTTTCCATGGTTACATGATTCATGATCCCCCCATTCCTTTCCCCCTCCCAGAGCTGACAAAGAATTCCACTGGGTTATACATGTATCATTGTTCAAAACCTATTTCCATGTTATTTACATTCAGTAGAGTGATTTTTTAACATCAAAATCACAACCATATCCCCATTGAACCATGTCATCAAACCTATGTTTTTCTTCTGCATTTCTGTTCCCATAGTTCTTTCTCTGGATGTGGACAGCATTCTTTCTCATAAGTTCTTCTGGATTGTCCTGGATCATTGCATTGCTGCTGGTAGAGAAGTCTATTACAATCAATTGTACCACAGTGTATCAGTCTCTGTGTACAATGTTCTCCTGGTTCTTCTCCTTTCATTCTGCATCAGTTCTTGGAGGTCTTTCTAGTTCACATGGAATTCCTCCACTTCATTATTCCTTTCAGCACATTAGTATTCCCACCATCAGATACTACAATTTGTTCAGGCATTCCCCAATCGATGGACACCTCCTCATTTTCCAATTTTTTGCCCCCCACAAAGAATTCAGCTACAAATATTTTTGTACAAGTCTTTTTCCTTATTATCTCTTTGGTGTACAAACCCAGCAGCAGTATGGCTGGTTCAAAGGGCAAACAGTCTTTTAAAGCCCTTTGGGCATAATTCCAAATTGCCCTCCAAAATGCTTGGACCCATTCACAACTCCACCAGCAGTGTATTAGTGTCCCAATTTTGCCTCAACCCCTCCAACATTTATCACTTTCCTTTGCTGCCACATTGGCCACTCTGCTATGTGTAAGGTAGTACCCCAGAGCTGTTTTAATTTGCATTTTTGATCTTTTTTTCTTCTAAATGAACTTTGTTAACATTTTTTCTGATTCTATAAAATTTTTTGGTAGTTTGATAGGTATGGCACTGAATGAGTAGATTAATTTGCATAGGATTGTCATTTGTATTATATTAGCTCATCCTACCCATGAGCAATTAATGTTTTCCAATTATTTAGACCCAGTTTTAATTGTGTAAAAAGTGTTTTGTAGTTGTGTTCATATAATTCCTGTGTTTGTCTTGGGAGATAAATTTCTAAATATTTTATATTGTCTAGAGCAGTCATGGGCAAACTTTTTAAAGAGGGGGCCAAAGGAAAGGAAATGCTCATCTGTCAGTCTGTTTCTAAGGCAACTCTTTCGAAGTTTCATTGTATTGTATCCTACTCATTCTATTCATCAGATTAGGAATAATGTTGGGCGGCTGGATAGAACATTTCAGGGCCCCTCTGTCCTCCCCCATCTGATCTACGGGCTGTAGTTTGCCCATCACTGGTCTAGAGAGCTTTTAAGTAGAGCTTCTCTTTCTAACTACTGCTGCAGAGTTTTGTTGGAAATATACAGAAATGCTGATGATTTATGTGGTTTTATCTTGTATCCTGCAACTTTGCTAAAGTTGTTAATTATTTCCACTAGCCTTTTAGTTGATTTTCTAGGATTCTTTAAGTATGCCATCATATCATCTGCGAAGAGTGAAAGTTTAGTTTCCTCATTGTCTACTTTAATCCCTTCAATTTCTTTTTATTCTCTAATTGCTATTGCTAGCATTTCTAGTACAATATTAAATAATAGAGGTGATAATGGGTATCCTTGCTTCACTCCTGATCTTATTGTGAAGGTTTCTAACTTCTCCCCATTGCAGAAAATATTTGCTGATGGTATTATTATAAAGGCCCTTCTATTTCTATAATTTCCAGTGTTTTCAATAGGAATGGGTGTTGTATTTTGTCAAAGGCTTTTTCTGCATTTATTGAGATAATCATGTGATTTCTGTTGGTTTGATTATTGATATGGTCAATTATGTGGATGGTTTTCCCAATATTAAACCATCCTTGCATTCCTGGTATAAATCCCACCTGGTCATGGTGGATAATCCCTGTGATAATTTGCTATAGTCTTTTTCCTAGTATTTTATTTAAGATTTTTCCATCTATGTTCAGTAAGGAGATTGGTCTGTAGTTTTCTTTCTCTGTTTTTGGTCTGCCTGACTTTGGAATCACTACCATATTTGTGTCATAAAAAGAATTTGGTAAGACTCCTTTGCTTATATTGTCAAATAATTTGTATAGTATTGGGATTCATTGTTCTTTAAATGTTTGATAGAATTCACTTGTGAATCCATCTGGCCCTGGAGTTTTTTTTTCTTAGGAAGTTCCTTGATGGCTTGTTCAATTTCTTTTTTTGAGATGGGATTATTTAGGTATTCTATTTCCTCTTTTGTTGATCTAGGCAATTTATATTTTTGAAAATATTCGCCCATTTAACCTAGATTTGCAATATTTATTGCCATATAATTGGGAAAAATAGTTCCTAATAATTACCTTAATTTGCTCTTCATTAGAGGTGAGGTTGTCCTTTTCATCTTTGATACTGTTGATTTGCTTCTCTTTTTTTATTAAATTAACCAATGTTTTATCTATTTTCTTTTGTGTTTTTTTAAAGTACTACCTCCTAGTCCTATTTATTAGTGCAATAGTTCTTTTACTTTCAATTTTATTAATTTGTCCTTTAATTTTTAGGATTTCCAATTTAGTTATTATCTGGGAATTTTTAATTTGTTCTTTTTTCTAATTTTTTAAGTTGCAAGCCCAACTCACTGATCTCCTCCCTCTCAATTTTGTTGCTATAGGCACTCAGAGCTATAAATTTTCCCCTGAGTACTGCTTTGGATGTGTCCCATAGGCTTTGATATGTTGTCTCCTCATTGTCGTTCTCTTTAATGAAGTCGGTAATTGTTTCTATGATTTCTTTTATGACCTACTAGTTTTGAAGAATTAGATTATTTAATTTCCAATTAATTTGAAATTTGCTTTTCCATGGTAATTACATGGTTAATTACAATTTTATGATCTGAAAACATTACATTTTATTTCTGTTTTCCTGCATTTGTTTGCAATATTTCTATGCCCTAGAACATTGGTCAATCTTTGTATATATACCATGTACTGCTGAGAAGAAAGTATATTCCTTTTTATCCCTGTTCAGCTTTTTACAGATATCTATTAACTCTAATTTTTCTAGAATTCACTTCCCTTACTTCTTTCTTATTTTTTTTAGTTCTGATTTATCTGGTTCTGAAAGGAGAAGGTTGAGATCTCCCACTAGTATGATCTTACTATCTATTTCCCCCTTGAGCTCCTGTAATTTTTCCTTTAGAAATCTAGATGCTATACCATTTGGTGCATAAATGTTTAGTAACCTCTCTGTGTCTCAGGTTCTCCATCCGTAAAATGAAAAAGTTAGACTAGTTTAGTGATGGCAAGTCTTTTAGAGATGGAGTACCAGGCCCCATCCCCCAGACCTAGTGTTGTTCCCAGCCCCCCCTCAAGACCATCCCTCCCTGCCTACTGAGTGCCACACCCTGCCCACACCCTTTACCCTATACAGGGGAGGGAGAAAGTGCTCACTTCCATTGTGTTGCTAGGCAAGGAGGTGGGTGAAGTGAGAAATGCTTTCAGAAAGTATAGAGAGGGGGAGGGGAGTGGCCCAAGCTCTCTGCTCCCCTCCAGCTCTGCCACCTGTGAGCCACCCACCTTCTCCTTTCTATATTCCCATTGGGCTTCTAAGGCAGAGGGGCAGGTGATGTGAAAAAATGTCATCAGGTGTGGTGGCGAGGGGGAAGGGAGCAGCTCCACCCAAGTCCCTCTGCCTTTCTAGTAAGAATTTTTTGGGGGGTAGGGGGTTGAGAGGAGGACATCCCTGTGTCCACAGAGAGCACTCTGCATGCCATCTTTGGCACCCATACCATTGGTTCACCATCACTGGACTAGTTGATGTCTAAGATCCCTCACAGCTCCAAATCTATGATCCTATGGGACCAACACTGTTCTGTAAAAACATCTTTCCTATACTGAGCCCCAAATACCTCTAAATAGAACCCCAAGTGATTTTAACTAACACAATGTTAACAATATCTTCACCTGTATGTGTGATATCACTTTTGGTCCTCAAAGCAATCTTGGGAGGTATGGGCTATCACTCTACTCATTCCACAATGAGGGAAACTTGGAATCAGAGGGATTAAGCATTTTGTTCAGGGTCACATAGCGAGCATAAGAGAAGGAATTCAATACAAGGTCTATTATACTCATAGCTCAGGACTCCCTCCATTACACCACTACCTCTCACCCATGACTCTAGGGTGAATTAATAGGAACACTGAATGTAAGAATGATGAAGTAATCCTTCCCTTTACACTCAGCTCTGGTCTGTTGGTTTGGGATTCCATAGACTAATAGCCTAGCAGGATTTTTCATAGATTTTGAGAAGAAAGTTTCACAAAAAAAATTTGCATTTTTTTAAAGAGTAACTCCATTGTATTGAGAAGAAACATGGTTAAAGAGAAATATAGGTCAGGGTTTTTTTATCTCTGCCCTATATTTCTCTGTACTTCTCCAAATTATGAAGCGATTGGGCTGCCAGGATGTTGGTAATTAGACTGGGAAAAGGAAGTAGAAGGCAAATGATGTGTTCTTACCCTAAAGAGGCGATTGACCACTGAAGTTACAGAGAGAGGCAGTGTCCCCTAGTGGATAGAGCCCCAGAATCGTGGAATTCAGAAGACCTTGTTTTTATTCCCATCTGAACCACAGTATCTGCAGCCAAATGGGGAGGGGTGTGTCCCCATGGCCCTCCTACCCCCTATGCAATACAGACAATACCCTCTTACATGTTATTGTAAAATCTCTGAACTGTCTCATCTAAGGAGTTTGGTTTTTTTAAAAATGCAAAGAATTATTAAACAGGCTTTATCCACCACACAATAAAAAAAGAATGGATATTGAAATCTAATAGTCCTACTCATGGATTTAGTGAGCGGCTGGGGAAAAACCAAACCGAGGTGGTTTTATGTAATATGACTGGCTAGTTAAAGCATTCTTATCATAGCCTTTTCTTTTGTGTATCATGCAAAAGTTAAGATGAATGTCCTACCTTTGTAGATAGCATGAAAGTATAATATCCAAAGATAAGTCTCTTTCTCAGAGGAATTAATAAGCTACTAAGCAAAGGTTTTCCTTCAAAAACTTCTGTACGTGGGAAGAGTCCAAAGGTGGCAAGCCAGCATGTTTGCCCTGGCAAAACAGACTTTTAAGGAACTCGTTAAACTTGTTCTCCTTCGAAAGTTGGGAAGAAGTCTAATGTTTTCCATGCAAAAATCCTGGAGATTTGAAATGGCATTTGGGAATGGTTGGACACACAAAGAATACACATATAAACATATGCACACATACCCTTTTTCTTGATTCTATACTCAAGACTCCTTGGGTTAAATCCAGTTCCTGTTCTATAGACTAGCCCCAGCTTCCCAGGGGGCAGAGGGGAGGACATCTGGGAAGTTCAAAGAAATGCCATTTGCCTTCTAAATCTTCCCTGACTCACCCAAGTGTTATTTTTGTCTTAGAAAACACAAAAATATTAATTCCTGCACTAGGCGGTGGTGTTTTTTAAAGTAATTTTAAACAAATACCAAGATCTTGAGTGCCAATGTCTCATCTGTAAACAAGAGGGTTCGGATAGTTGACACCTAAAGTCTTCTTCAATTCCTTTATTTGATGTTATCTCCTAAGTGGATATATATGTGTGCATGTATCTGTATACATTATTTATATGTATACATGCATATCTACATGTACATATGTGTGCGAATATAGATTTTGTGTGTATATATAACAATATATATGTATTAATGAAGTCACAGATCCAGTTCTTAACTTAAAGATAAAGAACTCTATACAAGGACAGGCATAGAGATATCACATAGATATTCACACATATATACAAAGCTATATTGTATACAATATCAACTATTATATATAGTATTCTATTTATAATATATAAGGAAATATAAATATATAATATATCTTACCATATAGCAACTTATATAAAGAAATATATCATATACACTATACCTAGTATTTTATATAATATATAGAATGAAATATAGCAATATAATAAAGATCTATAGTGTATACTATAGATGTATGAAGAAGTACAGATATATAGTATATATAATATTATTTATGGAGACATGTAGGTGGCTCAGTAGATAGAGCATTGGGTCTGGAGTCAGGAATACCTATGTTGGAATTTGACTTCAGACACTCACTGGCTATATGAACTCTGGCAAGTCACTTAAGCTCTGTTTGCTTTCATCCAGTGGAGAAGGAAATGGCAAAGTCCTCCAGGATTTCTTCTGAAAAAAAAAAAAAACATAAGGGGTTATGAAGAGTCAGATATGACTGAATAATAATAATAATAATAGTATATGTCTATAGTAAGTGTGCATGCATATATATACATAATTTACATATATACAAATAGTCTAAATAGTATTCTATATAATATGTAGAAAGATACTGTATGTACTATAGTTATATAAAGAAATATATACTATAGATATATGTGTGTATTATAGGATATAAAATATATACTATAGATATATAAGGAAATATAGATTTGCAATCTATATATCACATGTACATTATATATAATATATAGAAATATTGACATGTATTGGAGCTATATAAAGAAATATATACAATATATATACATGTATATTATAGGCTATGTCTATAAGATATATGTACTATAGATATATAAGGAAATATAGATTTGTAATCTATATATCACATGTACATTATATATAATATAAAGAAATATAGATATATACTGTAGCTATATAAATATATGCTATACATATATATGTGTGTATTGTAGCAATGTATACAATAGATATATAAGGAAATATATATAGTCTATATGTCACATGTATATTATTATACATAATATATAGAAAGAAATATTGACTATAACATGTATACAATAGATATATAAGGAAAAATATATAGTCTATATATCACATGTATATTATTATATATAATATATAGAAAGAAATATTGACATATACTATAGCTATATAAAGAAATATATACTATAGATATATGTGTATATTATAGGATATGTCTGTAATACATACTGTAGATATATATGGAAATATAGGTACATAATGTATATATCACATGTATATTATATATAATATATAGAAAGAAATATAGACATATAGTGTATATACTGTAGCTATATAAGGAAATATATACTATGGTTATATGTGTACTATGGTAGACGCATGTACTGTGTATATATGTACTCTATAGATATAAGGTAAATATAGATATAGGTACTTATAGTACTCTATAGTAACATATATAGTGTTCTATATAATCCAAAGAAAGAAATAAAGATATATAGTGCATATATTATAGGTATATAAAGATACATATATTGTTGTTGTTCAACTGGGTCAATCATGTCTGACTCTCTGTGACCCCATTTGGGGTTTTCTTGTCTAAGATAACTGGAGCGGTTAGTCCCCCTGAGGGATGTGTATAGGTAGAGGGAGTGATCTGGAAAGGGATCCAGTTTGGAGACAGAGAAGTAGTGATCAGATAGGTAGGACTAGAACCAAAAGAGAGTGAGGGGTATCTTGAAAACCTAGAGAAAAGAACGTATCAAGGAAGACAGAGTGCTCAAGCGTCAAAGGCTGTAAAGAGGTCAAGGAGAAGAAGGAAGATAGGGGAAAGGGGATTGGATTTGGGAATTAAGAGATCACTAATAGCTTTGGGAAGAGCAGTTTCAGTGGAAAGATCAAGTCAGAAGTCAGATTGTAAGAGGCTAAGAAGAAACTGAGAGGAGAAAAAGTAGACACACCTATTGTAGACTTCCTCTTTGAATTTAGCTACAAAGGGTAGCAGAGGTATAGTATGATAGTTTGAGGGGATAGAAGGATCAAGTGAGAGGTCGGGGTTTTTTCAGAATAAGGGAGACATGAACGTGTTTGTAGGCAGAAGGGAATGAGCCATTAGAAAGGGAGAGATTGAAAGTAAATGAAAGAGTGTGATGACAGGGGAGACAATCTTTTGGAAGAGACAACAAAGAATGGGATTGTTTGAACAAAGAGAATAATGAGCTTTGGTAAAGAGTGAGGCCACTTCATCATATGAGATAGGGGTAAGGGAGAATAGATTAATTTTGCTTGTACTCCAAAGAAAGGACTAGGAGCAATGGGGAGAAGGTGCAACAAGGCAAATTCTGACAATGCAAACACAAAAATTCAGGCACTTAACAGCTGTCTAGAAGGGAAAAGGGCTACTCTGAAGAGAATGTTTTATCCCTCACTGAAGGTTCCCAAGCAAAGGTAGTAGGACCAGTTATTGAGGATGATTAAAACAGAGGAATATCCATTATGTCGTGGACCCCTTGAGCAGTCTGGTAAAGTCCATAGATCCTTTCTCAGAATCATGTTTTTAAGCAATTGAAGGAAATCACAAATTTCAGTTAGCATTTAGTGACAATAAAAATGTAATACTTTTCTATCCAAATTAATGGAATCTCACACACATACTCCTAAATCTATCCCTAGAAGATGTTCATGAACCTGAGATTAATTGCCCCAGGGATACAGAGATGCTCTTATTCAGGTACAAATTAAACCAAATGGTCCCTCAGGTTCCCTCTCATTTTGAAATTTTGTGATTCTGCTAATAGAAAAGAGGAAAATAATTCCCTCCCTTTAGGACCTAATCTTTTCATGGGGTAGAAAATTCAATTTGGCAAGCATTCAGGTACCTACTGTATGCCAAGCACTGTGCTAGGTGCTAGGCACCCAAATGTAAAAAGAAAACAAGCCCTGCCCTTGAGGAGCTTATAGTCTGTTGGAGGGAAACCAACACACATATGGATAAATCAGTACAAAATTCCTACACAATGAATAACAAAGTTGTTTCTGTGGGTGCTAACCATTAACCCAATGAGTATTCAAGAGAGGCCTCATGAAAGGAAGGATCTCTTGAGCTAAGCTTTGAAGAGAGCCAAGAGTTCCTGGAGACAGAAGTGAGAAGAAAGAATACTGGAAGTCTAGGAGACAACCTATACGAAGATACAAAGACAAAAGATAGAATTATGGTAATCAGGTCAGTTTGGCATGAACGTAACAAGGTATAATCAGTTTGGAAAGAGAGGCAGGAGTGAAACTGTGAAGAACAAACAGGGAAGTTTGCATTTTAATGAAGAGTCCGAAGGGAACCATTGAAACATCTTGAATAGAGCCATATCCAGACCTTATCTTTAGGAACAGCCATTTGGCAGATTCTATACAATTGTTCCAGATTTTCTGGGTCCTTATATTCCCATATCTTTCCACTCTGAACATTTGTAAACATCATACTATTGCTCATCAGATGCTCATTTTGACGTCATCTTCTACTTTAAGTGCTCTCAATACTTTTATGAACTTCAGGACATTTTCTGTTTTCTGAGAGCTGGATCATTTCCAAGAAAATCCTCACATGCTTATGAACAGAACTGTTTCAAACCATTCATTGTTCAGCCTATGGTGGCATTCAATAATCTTTCTATTTTAAAAAAATGACATTAGTTGTTCTCACCCTATACCGTCACCCCTTTCCTTAATGTTAAATTATGTCTCCATTTTTAGTGGAGAAGGTCTCTGCTCATTTATTTCTGCCCAGAGACATCTTAAGCAAGAAGTTGGTGTCACCACAACCAAGTTCTCCTTGGTGAAGCCATAAAACATTGGTCAACATGAGAGAGTTTTTGAGTTTCCTGAAGAATAGGGTGGTGACCACCTCTCCTCTTGAGAAAGTCAGGCAACAGGGCCAGCTGCCAAGAGACCTCACCCATACACAATAACTTGGGGTGTGAAAAATTGCTTTGCCTACGTCAAGAGAATCTAGCCCGCCATGTTGACAAGTTGCTGGGTTTGGGACAGAGTTTGCTTCACTGGATGAGCATAGGAAAGAGGCCCCACAACTTGGGAGGGAAGGTTTAGCCACAGAAAATCTTTGGAATCACATAACTCCTGAGAGGGTCAGTGGTACAAGCAGCCACACAATCACCGAGACAACTCTGGAACCCGTCATGCACAATTTGGGCCTATTAGCTAGGGATTTTGTTTAGTTTAAACTGAACCAAGACTTCCTATTCCTAAGGAAAAATAACTATCCATCAGTCCTTTGAATATCACATTTTACGAAATGGGTTTTAATTCAAAGTTAAATGTAAATTAAATAATAAACATATGGGTTAAATTTCCCCAAAAATACATAAGGGTCTAACAATTAAAAGAAAAATGTTACTGAAAAATGCATTTTAAATTTGGAGGCTGTGCCAAGCCCCAAATATTTGAAACCTAGCTTGAGACAGGGCTTGGTTCCCCCAATGCGCCTAACTCACAAACTCTTCAGCTGATGCTAGGGGTATAAGGTTCTATACATCTATTGCAGTGGGATCATGTCATTGGACAAATCACACTCTATGTGAAGCTTCTGTAATTTCTAGCAACTGAATTTCATTAGAATAGCAATGGGAACGAGTCAATAAAGCGATAGACCTTAAGTCAGATGGGATCCAGATTCAAGTCCTACCTTTGGTGCTTACCAGCCACAGGGCAGAGATTTAATTCAAGTGAATTCAGATAAAATAAATTATATAAATTACATATAAAAACAATATAAATAAAAATAGATAGAGAGATAAATGAATGAATTAATTAATTAACTAATTAATTAAGTTCAAATATTAAATTTCTACAATTTTTCAGGCACCTGAACTAAGTACTGGGATTACAAAGGCAAAATGAAGCAATCCATACCCTTTAAGGAGCTTACATTCTAATTTGAGGAAACTGTATTTACAGAGATAAATAAATACCAAAAAGTAATTTCAGTACTAACTATTATCATCTGGGGAAATCTATCTGTCCCCAGGTATGTAAATAAGATATAAATACAAAGTAGTTTTGGTGAGACAATGAAAATGATCAACTAGGGAAATCAGGAGAGATCTACTACAGGAAGGAGGTAGCACTTGAGCTGAACCTTGCAGGGTGCTAAAGCTTCCACTTAACCTGTTTAAGCCTCAATTTCCTATTCAAAAAAAGTGGGGGGAAAGTCTATAGTATTGTTTGTGCTTTGTCTATGAAGAGGACCAATGTCATGACTTGTGCATGAACTAAATTTAAATGGAGCCAAATTGCATAAAGTCATCAGCCTCTTCACTCTCTTTTCCAGAATCATTGAAGTCCAGTGGCAAAACAAAAGCCAGGACAACTGAGAATGACCCAAGATGTAGAGATTGGCCTTGGCTCCTTCCATGTCTGACCAAGCTCTAAGCACTCCACAGGTCCTTCTCCAGCTGTCTTCATGACCTTTGGAACAAATTGTTCTCGTCCACTCATTCCAATGGGGGAAGTCTTCACATACTTGGAGTGGACATCTCCTTAATTCAGTTTGAAGCCTCTTGGTTACCCTCAACCTGGTTTAGCTCATCTGCAGAGACAGTTTGACTTAGGTGTGGCTTCTTGGAGCCACAGGTGACAGCTGGGTAAAAGATGGACACCAAAAGTAGATGAGCAACTCTGAAGAGAGCTCATCAAGTCCTCATACCAAGGGTGATAGTCCTCCCTGAACATCCCATATATCTTATAGCTTCAGCCCTGCAAGGGTGTTATGAGCCTAAAATGAGATAAGGCATGTAAAGCAAACTGGAAAGGGAATATTATATAAAATCTACATTCTTAAAGGCCTCTGAACATTGGAGTGGCTGCTGTAGAAAGACACTGTGGGATAGTGGAGCAGGGACTACTGCCGTCATCAGAAGATCTAAGTTCAAGTTTTGATTACCCTGAGTAAATGACTTAACTCGGACTAAAAGGCAAAATGAAGCAATCCATACCCTTAAGGAGCTCACATTCTAATTTGAGGAAACCTTATTTACAATAAATACCAAAAAAAAAGTAATTTCAGAACTAGCAATTAACATCTGGGGAAATATCTCTGTCCCCAGGAATGTAAATAAGAAATAAATACAAAGTAGTTTTGGTGAGCCTTGGCTAGGAAATGAAAGAATTGGACTAGATCATCGCCAACATTTTTTAACTCACCATCCTATGATCATAGATTTAGAATTGGAAGAGATCTTAGTGACCAGTGAAGACTAGCCTCCCCCCATTTTTACAAATGAGGAAACTGAGGCCAACAGACTTAAGTGACTGGCCCAGGGTCACACAGCTAGTACAGTGTCTGAGATTCAGAATCTGAACTCATGTCTTGCTAACTCTAAGTCCATTTCACCCTCCAGTATACCACAAAGCTACTTAAACCATTATTCAAGTCAACTAGCATTTAAGTACCTACTATATGATAGATAGGGCATCTAGGTGGGGTAGTAGACAGAGTGCCAGGCCTAGGGTCAGGAAGAGTCATCTATATGAGTTCAAATTCTGCCTCAGATACTTACTAGCTGTATGATCTTGTGCAAGTCACTTAACCTTGTATGCCTCAGTTTCCTCATCTATAAAAGAAACTGGAGAAAGAAATGGCCAACCATCCGGTATCTTTGCCAAGAAAACCCCAAATGGGGTCAACGATTGTCAGACAAGTCTGAAAAACAATGTGATAACTAACCACTGAGGCTACAGAGAAAGGCAGAAAAAGTCCCTGCCTTCAAGGGGCTCACATTCTAACATATAAACATATATGTATAAGCAGGATACTTATTCAAAGGAGGAGAGACTGAGGGAGATCTTGTTCCATGAAACTGAAAGCAGTCAGAGCAGCAGATAGAGAGTAGAATGAATGGAAAAGTTCTGTTTCTGCTAAAGGAAAACACTGGGAAAATTTTGGTACTCCACCCTCCAATCAGAGGGGAGAGACGAGGCTGAGGGATTGGTGTCAATCAAATAAAGAAATTAATGAATTAATGAAATCTCAAATTCTACCTACTTCAGTTCCCTCAGCTGTTGATACCTTCCCTCTCAGAGTGCCTTCCATTTTTTCCACAGAGGCATCTTATTTCTACCTCGCTATTCACACACTTTCTCTTCTGCTGGAATGGAAGTTCCCTGAGGGCAGCCCAAACTAGTTTTCCTTTGAACCCCCTAATCCAGTAGCACAGTACCTGGTACATAGAAAGAACTTACTAAATGCTTATTACCTGCAAACACATAGTCTATAATATTCTCCTTTCTAATACTCCATACTGCCTCAAAATAGATGTATTATATACACACACATAAATATTATATATTGCACATATTATTTTGTGAATAGCATCCTGTTATTGTATATCATCTATATTATACATATATAGCATGTGTGTGCTCAGATTGTAATTTCATTAGTGTAAGAAATGCCCAGTAAGAAAACTGTCTCTACCAGTTGCAGATTAGCACCATCACTGCCATTGAAACTCTTGGAGAATTGTCTAGGACAGTGAGAGGTTAAGCGACGTGCCCAGAGTCACTTTGCCAGGGGTGGGATTTGAACACAATTCTTCCTGACTGCAAAATCAATTCTCTACCCACTAAACTATGCCTCCTCCTTGTATACATTTTTACAGGCATAAATTGTATGTCCCAAAAGTAAGATTTGGAGGATACTCTGCATATACACATGTGTATACCCACCTATGCATTTATACAAATGTTACATGTCCCTGCCTTTTTTCTGAATTCTATCTAGACATCCTCCCACCTTAGAGTGTTCAAAGTATGAGTTCTGAGACTACAACTGTCATAAAAAATAATTAACAAGCAAACAGTGACCAGAAAAACATGTTTTTATTTATTATATCTTATTTATTTATAATTAAATATGTTATATTTAATTTATATTTAATATATCTCTTTTAGAGGTGAAATCAAATCTTTGGCTGTCATTAATTAGTTGACATGTGTTTGTAAATCATCATAACAATTATAATTATTTACAATTACAAATTATAATAATGTATTCTTATTGGTCAACAAACACTTATGATGTTCCAGGAACCAATCCAAGAACTGATATTTGAACAAAGGCAAAACCAGTTCCTGCCCTCAGAGAGTTTATATTTTAATGGGAGAAATCATATGTAAATAACTAAGTTTGTGCAGAATACATAGAGAGTAGTTGAAAATTCATCTGAGAAAGGGAGATACTCGCAACTGGTGGTACCCAAAAAGGCCATTTATAGAAAGTGGGATTTGAGAAGACCTGAAAGAAGCCAGAGAAACCAAGAGGCAGAGGAAGAAAGAAAAACATTTTCAGGCATGAGGAATAACCACTGGAAAGGAACAGAGCTGGGAAATGAAGTGTCTTGTAGAAAGAACTATAAGAAGGCCAGTGTTTCTGGACCATAGAATACCTAAAGAATAAAATATAAGAAGACTAGAATAGTAGGGAGGCCCAGCTTATGAAGGGGTCAAGTGGAGGATTTTACATTTTGCCCTACAGGTAATAGGGAGCCATTGGAGTTTATTGAGTAGAGGATGACATGGTCTTGCATTTTAGGAAAATCTATTCAGCACCAAAACAGAGTGGATTAGAATGGAGTAGGACTTGAAGGAATCAAACCAGAGTTCTACCAAAGAGGTGATGAAAGCCTTAAATTAGAGCAGTAACTGATTGAGTTGAGAGGAAAGGAATTACATGAAATACATTATGAAGACAGAAAGGATGATATCTGGCAACAGATTGAATTTGTGAGGTCAGGGAGAATGAAAAGTTGAGGATGACATCAAAGTTTACCGGAAGAGGGAGGTGGCTCAATAAAAATAGGGAAATCCAGAAGAGGGAAAAAATTGGAAGGAAAGATATTGAGCTCTGACCACAAGGCTCATTAATCCTCCTATTATTACGTAGCTTTCAAGCCAGAATCATCATGAAAGAGGCCTAGGTGAGGACTCTAGAAACATGAGTTTTACAATTACCTTCATCAGACACTGACTGTGTGATTTCTAAAGAATGATTGCTCCTTTCTGGATCTTAATTCCTATAAAGGAGAAAGAATATTTCCTCTTGGTCTCCACCCCAAGCATAGATGTCCTGAGGAATAACAAGGCCTTAGAATGGCTAAGGTCTATAAAAGCAGGTCTTATAGAAATGGGAGATATCATTATTATTATGATAGATTGTTCTACATCTCAGATTAAGCTAAAAAAAATAAAACAAAAATGTTGATTGCCAATCTTGTGTTAGAGATGGAAGACAGTAGAAATCATGTTATGCTTCCAGTGATGAGAGTCCTACATTCAAATCCTGGCTTGGTGTTATAATCATAGGTAGATATATAACCTCTATGGGCTTTAGCTTTCTCATCTATAAAATGGGAGTACATAAATAAATAAAATAGGAATACTCTCATTAACTATTTTATAAAGTTTTGTGTGAAGAGAGGTCTTTGCAAATCTCAAAGCACTATAGAAATAGGAGACAATGATATTTTATCATCATTATTATTTACATCTCAAGATCCCATCATTTCTTATCTCAATAGTCTTCTTATTGGTCTTCCAGCCCCCAGTCTCTCCCCATTCCAATCCATCCACCATTTGGTGGCAAAAGTGGTTTTCCTAAAGCACAATCTGACCATACCATTCTTCAACTCAAAAATCTCTTGCTTCTAATGATAAAATACAAAATCTTCAGCTTGGCATCTAACATCCTCTACAATACGGCTCCCATCTACCTTCCTAATCTTAATTGATACCTCATTTGGGTCCTCCTTCTACTGTTTATTTTATCACTTTGGGTAACTTGTTCAGGTTCTCTGAGACTCGGTTTCTTCATCTGAAAAATGAAAGAATTAGATGAAATTTCCCTTCTAACTCTCAATCTCTGATCCTATGACCACTGTCAGCTATTCTATGGAGGAGCTACTTATTCAGGTAAGGGTCAGACTAAGTAGTCCCAGAAGTCCCTTCAAGTTCAGTGGTTCTATCATAGAAAAACCATACATCTGCCTCAAAGAACGCCCATTCAAACTAGGGAGTTGGCACATATATTTACTCTAAAAAATGGACACTACAAAGCAACAGTATCAAAACTGTCAAGAGGAAGCATAAGGACAAAGTGAATAGGTCACATATTAGTGCTATGTATTCAAATGTGGAAGGGAGATTAGGTTGAGCTGAGCAATCTTGGAATGATTTCCAAAAGAATGGGGTGGGAGCTAAACTCATCTTTCAAGGATGAGCAGTCATTGGCTTTTGTTATTGTTTAGTCATTTCAGTTCTGCCTAACTCTTCATGATCCTATTAGGGGTTTTCTTGACATAGATACTGAAGTGGTTTGCCATTTCCTTCTCCAGATCATTTTACAAATGAGGAAACTGAGGCAAAAAGGTTTAAGTGACTTACCCAGGGTCACACAACTAGTAAGTATCTCAGGCCAAATTTGAATAATAGAATATGACCCATTGCTCTATGGGGAGTGAAGGGTTGCAAGGGGCAGGATAGCTTCCAGGCAAAGAACAAATATAAATGCACAAAGGGAGTTTCCTCTTCTCCAGCATCTAAGTAGAGCATCTCAGACTGGAATCACCAAGGAAACAAACTGACTGCTCTAGCCAAGCTCCCATAAGGGATCCCAAGTTATCCCCCTTCCCAGTGTTACTGAGAGAGACCATGTCTCGATTCATGGGCACAAGGAGGCAAATAAAGGGTCTGTATTTCATTACCCTTTTGCCTATGGGTGGCCCAAACCTATTGTTCTAGTCCACTGCTACTTTTTGGAAGTCCTTACAAAATGTAAATAGCAGAATTTCCTGGCACCGAGTGTTCTTAAATTCCAAAAATGCATCTAAGTCAGAGACCAACAGGCTAAAAAATTCAAGTTTTAATCTCATTCGTTCTCCTTCGACACTTTACTTTTTGTTGAGGAGGAGAGGAAAATGCTACAGTAGAACTCTGATTTCATTTTATCAAAGTCTCAAAGTTTGGGGTGGTTGGGTTTTTTCCCCAACCCACGAAAGAGCACATTCTGTGGCTCTGGAATGTAATTATAGATTTAGCATCTTCTATATGGCCTGACAGAAGTTCACTATCCCCGAGGAAGTCGTTTCCAGCATATATTTAATGTCAGCTTGATAGCGAGGGAAAAAAATACTTTCCATGGTTCTCATTGATTGACATCTTTTAAATGACATCAGTTTCCAGCTTCAAAACCTACTGTTATTAGGTCTCTGTTGCTATTTATGTTAGAAATATGTGCACGTGTGTCAAAACAATATATCAACTCTGCCGATTGGCTGCCTCTCGATTCTGTTGCCAAGGGTAACAGAACAATTGCTGTTAATCTTTCTTAAATTGCTTCTTGGTCTTAGTCTTTTTTTTCCCCCAAGTGTTTGGGGTTTGCAGATTTTTTTTCTCCTTCAACCCCACCCCCCAACACACATACACATACAGGAAAGAAAAAAATAAAACCCTGAGCAGAAGTGAAATAGATTTTCCTTCTTCAGCACCTAAATAGAGACTTCTTGCTGTGATAGTCTTCAGAAAAAACAATGTCACTGAGTTAATTTCTGTAAAAGTCTGCTGGAGTGTCTTTCTGAAAGTTTTAATTCTGAATTCATTAGCTATGAGGCAAAGAACATTTTTCCTTAAGTCGTTTTTAGTTATTGCACTGGACAGATTGTGAATAGCCACTTAATGTTACCATCCGGTATATATTTCCTATTGATTTCCACAATGAGAATCATAGACTCTCAGAGTTTGAAGGAGCCTCGTTGACTTTCAAGTAATATGACTATGGAAACATATGATTACAGATTGAGGGCTAGAAGGGATTTCAGAGGCCATCTAATCCAACTCTGTCATTTCACTGATGAGGAAATTGGGACCCAAAGCAATAATAATAGTAATAGCAATGATGATGATGATAACAGCATTTATATAGTGCTTACCATGTGCCAGGCACTGTGTTAAACACTTTACTTTTGGTTCCTTTTCAAAAACTCTGGAAGGTAAGTGCTGTTATCATCCCCATTTTCCATTTGAGGAAACTGAGGCAAGCAGAGGTTAAATGAATTACTCAGGATCACACAGCTAGTAAGGATGTGAGGATCAGGTCTTCCTGACTCCAAGTCCAATACTCTAGTCACTGTATAATATGCAATTAAGTGACTTCTCCTTAATTCAACATTCCTAAAGCTGAATCACTACCATAAGAATGTGGTATAGTAGGAACTGTATTAGAGGCAGAGGGCATGAGTTTGGATCCTGGTTCTACATAATTCTTGTGATCTTGGTCAAGTTACTTAACTTCAACATGTGAAATGCAAGTGTTGGACAAGATGGCAACTAGGTGGCTCAGTGGATAGAGCACTGGGCCTGGAATCAGAAAGACCTAATTTTAAATCGAGTCTCAGCCGTGTGCGCATGAGCCAGTCACCAACCTCTGTCTCAATTTCCCAATTTATTTTCCTCAATAGGAATAATAATAGCACATCCCAGCTTTGTTGTGAGAATCAAATGATATGATGATCATAAAGCTTTTGGCACGTCTTCTGCCATACAGCTCTTTAAATACAGTCATGATGACCACTCCCAATCCTACCCCAGAAGAAAATGAGGGAGGGAACATAAGACTTCATCAAGAAGGCCACTGGTTTTTATTTATTTTTTATTATCTATTATTTGTTTGTGGTTACATTATTTTTTTTAATTCTTACCTTCTGTCTTATCTTAGACTCAATACTATGTATTGGTTCTAAGGCAGCAGAGTGGTAAGGGCTAGGCAATGGGGGTTAAGTGACTTGCCCAAGGTCACACAGATAAGAAGCATCTGAATCCAAATTTGAACCCAGGACCTCTTGTCTCTAGGTCTGGCTCTCAATTCACTGAGCCTTCTAGCAGCTCCCTATGACTACTTTATTGTTTTAAGATTATAGTTTTTAAAGTATTTCCAATGAGTTTTTATCTTGTGGTTGTTCAAGACCAACTTTCCATAGAGGAGGCAAAAGTTGTTTGCTTTGTTTGTTTGGACTAGACCTGTGATTTTCTTAATATAGAGGAACTTCCAAAGGGAACTCCCTTGATAAAACCAACAGGCTCATGGTCACATGAAAAGGAAGTATTCAAGCTGTGACTTGAACTCTGGGCTTCTGCCTACAGATCCATTGTACCAGTCTGACTTCCAAGCAAAGATATTTGGATTGCTCAACAACCTGAAGACTGAAAACTGTGTTCAAGGAAGCAAAATCACTTCATTATCTATTACATAATAATGAGCTCTAATTACCAAAGTATTTTGGAGTTTGCAAAAGATTTCCTTCATAACCACATTTGGGTTAAACAATAGTAGTATTTTGGTCAATATTAGTCAAGGTTGTGCAATGGATAGAGTGCTGGGTCTAGAGCAAAGGAAGTTTGGAGTTCAAATATCTTCTCAGACTGTGTGACCCTAGGCAAGTCTTTTAAACTCTCTGCGTATCCCTTTCTTCTATAAAACTAAGGGCTTGGACTCAAGGGCCTCCAAGGTCTTTTTAATTCATAGATCATAAACCTATGATCCTGTCTATCAGTCAAGGAACAGGAGGCTAAGAAAGGTTACTGTTCTTCTTCATTCTTTTTTCAGTCATGTGTCCAATTCTCTGTGACCTCATGTGGGGACTTGGCAAAGGTTCTGGAGTAATTTTCCATTTCTTTCTCCAGCCCATTTTAAAGGTGAAGAAGTTGAGGCAAATAGGGTTAAGTGACCTGCCCAGGGTCACACAGCAAGTAAGTGTCTGAGGCCAAATATGACTTGAGGAAGATGAGTCTTCTGGATTCCAAGTCCAGTGTTCTATCCTCTATTCCATTTACCTGCCCCAAGAGTGGGACTTACAAATAACTGTTAGAGCTGAGGCCTGGGTCTTCCAGGACATTACCATTACTTCCGAAGTTTTAAGACTACATAATTGTCAGCTATAGTGCCCATTCCTATAAGAGAAAGAGGACAAATGTGTTTGTTTTTTTCTCTTTCACAGCAGTCTTCACTTTAGCCACTGGGCATCAGCTTTTTTTTCCTAAACAGTGTTTGACGGATTTGGGGAGAATGGAGAATTCCTCCAAAACAACTGGAGCCCATCCTCATTGTGATCAATTGAATTTTTATGTATTCATTGGAGGCTATTGTCCAATAGGTCCTCAACATTATTATTCATATGAGAATTTAGCTTTCTTTTTCCTATTCTTTGACTTTTCCCTTACAATTATTGTCTTCTGTGACTTCTCAGGTTTGTTTTTGACTATTCATTTAACAAGCATGTGTTTTATAAACACATACTAGGTACCACATAGTAGGGTAGCTCCTGTGGAAAGAGAAAAAAATGAAACAATCCTTCCCTTCAAGGGACTCATATCCTACAGTTGAGTAAATATGACTATATACAAGGAAAACAAAAAGTTTCCTCACCTGGAAAATGAGTTTGACTAGATGGTCTTTCCTTTCAGATCTCAATGTATAACTACAATTTATTTTAAAGATAGGCTATTTCTGGGGGCAGCTGGGTAGCTCAGTGGATTGAGAGTCAGGCCTAGAGATGGGAGGTCCTAGGTTCAAATCCAGCCTCAGACACTTCCCAGCTGTGTGACCCTGGGCAAGTCACTTGACTCCCATTGCCCACCCTTGCCACTCTTCCACCTATGAGCCAATACACAGAAGCTAAGGGTTTAAAAAAATAAAAATAAAAAAATAAACTATTTCTCAAGTGTCTTTTAAGAAAAGCCTCATTTGAGAGAGAGAGAGAGAGAGAGAGAGACAGACAGACAGACAGACAGACAGAGAGAGAGAGAGAACTGAGTCACTTTATAAGAATATAAACCATTCCCCAATAGAAAAATGGAAGGCTATGAACAGGCAGTGCTCAAATAAAGAAATCATGAAAATGCTCCAAATCACTACCATTGATTAGAGAAATCTAATTCTTTAGCCTATTGGTTAGAGAAACTCTGAGATACCACCTCACATCTATCAGATTGGCTAATATGGCAAAAAAGGAAAATATTCAATGCTGAAGGGGATGTGGGAAAACTGGAACACGAATACACTGTTAGTGGAGCTGTGAACCGATACAACCATTCTGGACAGCATTCTGGAATCACCCCCAAGGGGCCATAAAACTGTGCATATCCTTTGACCCAGCAATATCAATGGTAGGTCTATATCCCAAAGGGATCCAAAACAGGGGGAAAGGACCGATGTGTACAAAAATAGTTACATCAGCTCTTTTTGTAGTGGCAAAAATTGAAAACTGAAGGGTTGTCCATCAATTGGGAAATGGCCGAACAAGTTGTAGTATATGATTATACTGGAATACTATTGTACCATAAGAAACAATGAACAGGATGATTTCAGAAAAACTTGGGAAGACTTATATGAACTGATGCAAAATGAAGTGAGCAACACCAGGAGAACATTGCATACAGTATTAGAAATATCATACAATGATGAACTGTGAAGGGCTAAACTATAATCAGCATTGCAAGGATTCAAGGGGAAACAGTAGCAAATGGAGGATTGGGAAGAACTTCTTGTAAGAAATAGCAATTGAGCCCTGTCTTGATAGAAGATAGGAGGCAGAAGGGAGAAGAGAATTCATTCTAGGTCAATGGAATAATATTTTAAAGACTGCCTTAGAGGAATATAACAGATAAACTTTTTTTTCATTTGTTTACTGTGATTCATGATGTGATGTGCATTGTTGTTGGTGGTCCTAGTCTTTTTTTTAGCCCTTACCTTCTGTCTTAAAATCTATACTAATTATCAGTACTAAGGCAAAAGAATGGTAAGGTCTAGGCATTTGAGGGTAAGTGATCTTGCTCAAAGTCACACAGCTAGGAAGTGCCTGAGTACAGATTTGAAACCAGGACCTCCCATCTCCTGGTCTGGCTTTCCATCCCCTGAGCCACCTGGTCTTTTGTTTTTGAAGAAGACTAATGACATCGTGATGAGTGATGTCTTGACTTACACATAAATTGGATTTAAGTGAGGCAGAATTGTGCAGAATAGTCAGCCTTACTCTCTTAGAGAGTCATAGCAAGACAGAAGTATGGGATAATCCAGTGGATGAACTTAGTGTCTTTCATGTTTTACCAAGCTCCAAGTGCTCCATAACATTTGTTTTAGCTGCCTTCATGGACACTGGAACAAAATGTTCTCATCTACCCATCTTGCTGGGAGAAGTCTTCACGTACTTGGGGTAGACATCCCCATAGATCACAAAAAGGTTTAAAACCTATCAGCTACCCTCAACCTGCTTTAGCACATCTGCTGAGAGGATTTTACCAGGATGTGGCTGCTGCATGTGCTACAGCTTCTTGGAGCCACAGGTAAGAAGAGAGTCACTGGTGGACACCAAAGATGGGTAAAAAACTTTGAAAAAGGCAGGCAAGCCCTAACACCAGAGGTGCTAGTCCTCCCTGAACATCTCATCCACCCCAATCTACATACCTTACCAAAATACATATCATACAGGCAACGATATACATACCATATCCATGTGGCCAACATTCATCAGCCTTAAGTTTTTTCTTTATTGTCCAATGGACCACATCCCAGATATGCTAGAATGGTGGCTCATTCTGACATACCACCTGCCACCCCAACTTGCAGTGAAAGAGCCTGAGTCCATGAAGTCAGAAGGCTAAATCTAACAAATGTGTTAGAAAGTAAGGAAACCTCAGAGAACTAATGATTTTGACATCATACCAAGATCCCTGTTTCCACAGAATCACAGAACCTTCAGATTAGAAGGGTCATCAGAAGCCATCAGAGGCCATCCCATTCAATCCACATGTGACTAAGAATCTCCTCTATCACATCCACAGCAAATCTTCACTCAGCCTTTGATTGGACACTGGTAAACAAGGGGAAACCCATTGCATCCTAAGGCATTTTTCAGTAATTCTAATAACTTGACCTTAAGTTTATCTTCTTCCATCCATTACTTCTAGTTTTGCCTTCTAAGGCCAAGCAGAACAAGGTTGATTCCCCTTTTCATGACAGACCTTCAGAAACTTGAAGAGAGCTCTGATGAGTCTTCCCCCCCCCCCACCTCTATATGGAGTCTTCTCTTCTCTTGGTCAAACAGCCTCTGCTCCTTCACTATTTCCTCATGTGACATCATTTTCGGTCACCTCACTTTCTGGGCCATCCTTGGTCGGAATGCTTTCCAGCTTGTCAACATTCTTCCTAAATAGGTACTCAACCTTGAATCCATTATCCATAATCCATTATGATGTAACCTGGCTACTGCTCAATGGTACTATCATTTATTTCCTTGACTCTAGGCACTACGCCATTTCTTTCTACAACAGGAAAATATGTGTAAAGCATTTTGCAAACCTTAAGTGCTTTTGTAACATCAGCTATTATTATTATTATCATTATTATTATTAGCTATTAACAGCTTTTTTTTCATCTCTCTCATCACATTGTTTTCCCTCTTACCTAGAGATTTAATGGACTCCCATCTAGCTCATTTATTCTTTTTTTTTTTTTTTACATTTTTAAACCCTTAATTTCTGTGTATTGCCTCCTAGGTGGAAGAGTGGTAAGGGTGGGCAAAGGGGGTCAAGTGACTTGCCCAGGGTCACACAGCTGGAAGTGTCTGATGCTGGATTTGAACCTAGGACCTCCCATCTCTAGGCCTGACTCTCAATCTACTGAGCTACCCAGCTGC
Organism: Gracilinanus agilis; assembly: GCF_016433145.1. Taxonomy (NCBI): domain Eukaryota; kingdom Metazoa; phylum Chordata; class Mammalia; order Didelphimorphia; family Didelphidae; genus Gracilinanus; species Gracilinanus agilis. The sequence goes on from NC_058132.1 coordinate 682,269,542, forward strand.
CCCCTAGCTCATTTATTCTTATGGTAAATCTTTATTTCTACTCTTCTGTGATCTCTGACCTTGAGAATTAGAAGATATCTTAGCAGCACTGATAACCCCTACTTGAATGGAAATTTCTTCTGTAATATTTCCAACAAGCAATCATCCAACCTCCATTTGAAAAGCTCCCATGGGGGCAGCCACCACCCCCGGCAGCTACCCCTTCTCCTTTGGAACAGTTCTCATTACAAGAAAGATTTTTGGTGCCAGCTCTTACCCCAACTGTTACATTTTCAGTGTGAACAGAATCAGATAGTTCCTCAGATCACAACTTGACCTGTTGTTCTATTGATTGTCCATGCTTATGAAAGTGATGGGGAAAATGTAATATTAAACAAACAAAAATTGTCATACATACATTTCTTTTTTACCTGTAGAGAGGTGGCCGCCAAACATTACCCAGCATTCCCTTGCAACCAGACCAAAATAGCTTCTTTGTGACTTTTAGTTATTGCTCTTTTGTTTGCCTGTTTGTTTTGGTTTGGCTTCTGGGATTAGACAACAAGTCTATTTCCTCCTTATTGGAATATAAACTCCTCCAGGATAAGGACTGTTTCTTATTTCTTTTTGTATTCCCAATGTCTGACACCTAAAAGATGCTTAGTGAATGCCTGCTGAATTGAATTGAAATCAGTTTGGGTTGGAATAAATTAGAATGGATGGGAATAGACTGGACTGAGTTGGATTGGACTGGAATGACTGGATTAGACCGAATTAGACTAGACCAGATTGAGTTGGGTTAGATTGGAATGGATTAGATTGGATTTAATAAGGTGAACAATTAACCTATTTTCAGGATTTAGGCCACCAGCTCTCTCACAAATTCAGCACCAGCCCCCCATGGAAAGGCAGCACTGTATAGTGTAAAGAGAGAGGTGAATTTGCAGTAAAAAGATCAGGATTCATACCCTGACCCATTCTGCCTCATATTGGGACATTGCATGTCACCAACCATCTATATGACCTTGGACAAGTCACTTTACTTCCTCACTTGTAAAATGAGGGGGGGGTTAAACTAGATGACTTTAAGGTCCTTTCTTGCATTAAATCACAATGTTCTGATCCCCTTCTAAGCCACAATGGAGCATGTGGCCAATAGAAAGACAAGAATGAAAGAATCAAGTGCCCCTCCAACTTGATGATGGACATGAAATGATTTTTTTTTAAATCTTCAAAGGGAAGAATTAGCAAGGGTGTTAATTATAGGAAGTTGTGTTCAAGAAGCTGAGATCCTTTAGAATTGAAATAGTTTTTGAGAGAAAAAGTACTGAGAAGGGAAAAAAGCATTTAAAAAAATTTCAGGGAGCTGCAAGGAACTCAAGCCAATATGTAGCTTGCATCTGTTGGCAGTGCCCTCAGTGGGGTAGGAAAGAAGATACAAGACTGAAATTGCTATTCAAAGAAACTTGAAAAACAAAATAATCCATTCAATATCACAGATGGCTGTATAATAGTGGGATCCGTGACGAAAATATCTGACCCGCCCACCTTCCCACTGGTAGTAAGACCAAAAACATTCATCTAAACTGGGCAATCTGAAATGTAGCCTATAGAGACATGCATGCATACACATGCAAAAGCGTCCTTAGACACACACTCTCGCTTGTGTGTGCACACACATTCACAATGTCATTGAAAAGGTTCCCCCTGAAATGAATGGGATCATTCACGGGGACACGTATGAGAAGGAAATGCACTTCCCAGACCCCTTTCCCCTTGGAGGGCAATGATTACATTACTAGTGGCCTGGTAACGTAATACAGCGCCGGGATATTGTACCTCCAGTTTGGTCGCTCAGGTCTATATTTCTGAATAGCTGACACAGGTTAGGCTGTTTGCAGGCTTCCCAGCTGACCCTCTCTGCCTGGAACTTTGCCTAAATCTGGATCTCTGCCAATTGAATGCCACCAATGCACTGTGCTGACTGGTTGATGGAAAGTTCCAGCCCGAGTTGTTCCGAGAGGTGAGGATCTCACCGTGTCCTAAATTTAAGGTGTGATAAAGAAATATAAGGCAAAAGATTTGAGAAGAAGACAAAATTTCGTGCACTAATTTGGTCATTTCTATGGACACTGGGCAAGTAATGTGCTAGCTGCATGTCAGTTTTCTCATCTTGAAAGCTAATGAATAGATGACCTCCCGTAGAAGCTATAAATACTACCAAGGAGAAACAGGTCACATCGTCCTGGTAGAATCCTTAGCTTTCTTAAAAGTGCAACTCAAGTGTCAACTCCAACATAAAATCTTTCCTCCTTTTTAAAATAAATTTTAAGGGGCAGCTGGGTAGCTCAGTGGATTGAGAGTCAAGCTTAAAGACAGGAGGTCCTAGGTTCAAATCCGGCCTCAGACACTTCCCAGCTGTGTGACCCTGGGCAAGTCACTTGACCCCCATTGCCCACCCTTACCACTCTTCCACCTAGGAGCCAATACACAGAAGTTAAGGGTTTAAAAATGTTAAAATAAAATAAATTTCATTGATCTCTTTTCTCTTTATATCCCCTAAATTTCCTCCAGCATCCATCCCTCTGCCTCACCTAGAGTCATTCCTTAAAATATATATTTTTTAAACCCTCACCTTCCATCTTAGAATCAAAGCTGTGTATTGGTTCCAAGGCAGAGGTGCAGTAAGGCTAGGCAATGAGGGTCAAGTGACTTGCCCAGGGTCACACAGCTATGAAGTGTCTGAGGCCAGATTTGAACCTAGGATGTCTGGTCTCTAGGTCTGGCTTTCAATCCACTGAGCCAGGCAGCTGCCCCCAAAACAACTTTTTTAAAAGAGGAAAAATCAGCAAAACTTTCATTTTACGCAAATCCACTCATGCAGATCTCCAACTTCTGCAAAGCAAAGAAGGGAAGCATCTTCTCTTATCACTTCTTTAGTCTTGTTCTCTGTAATTTGGCAACATCCATTCCAAGCATAAGGAATGTAAAAGACAAAAATGAAACATTTCCTGTCCTCAATTTGTTTACAGTCTACTCTTAAGATACAACATGGACACAGATAAGTAAATAAGTATATACCACGTATATATACAACGTAACCAAAATTTCAAGACAAGCAAGGGAGCGCTAAGAGCTAGGAGGAAAGGAAGGTGGTCCCTGAGCTGGGCTTTGCAGGAAGATGAAGATTCTACAAGGCAGGGAGGAAGAGGGAGAAAATTCTAGGAATGGGGATGTATGAACACGAAGGCATATAGCACCTACTGTGTACCAGGGACCACGCTAGGCTCCAGAGACACAAAAACAGAGCAGTATTTTGTAATTTTTTTTTTTTACTAATTACCTCTGAGGCAATTAGTTAAAAAAAAAAAAGAAAGAAAAAGAAATTTCAGCCAGAAAGGCCTCTCCCAGGAGGTGACCTTTGCCCGCAGAGAATTTGTGACAGCTTGTTCCTGGGCAAAGCAACTGGTGTCCCCTGGGAGTCTTCCAGCATCCATCTGAATCTGGGAGAAAGAAGCCCAGCTCAGAAGATTTTTTTTTTCCTGCAGTACAGAGGGGGACTTTGATGCTAGCTCAGATAACAGCTGCTCAACTGAGAGGCCTTTCCCGGAGATCTCCCTGGCAGGCCAGGGAAGCCCCCCGGGAGGTGTCTGGTTGACCTCAAAGCCCAGTCACAGCAACCGATACCTGCGGGAGGGTCTTTGAGTGGGCAAGGGAGCCTGGCATCAGGTTTTATCATCCTGTCAGTCTTGGCTCTCCTGGCTGGAGACAAGCACACAGGAAGGGGACTCCGAAAGGGACTCCGGTCTCACCTTGATTTTTTTCCCCCTGTCATTGTCAACGAAAAAGGAGGCAAGGAGCCAAAAATACCACGGGAGATTTTTGTCTCGGCCATTGTGTTTTCTCGCTGCCCTGGAATCGTAACAAAGTGTCTCGTTTGAAATCCATGATCCCTGGCTTTCAAAGGCGGACCTAGAGGCAAACCTAATATGCTTGATAAAGTCCTGCAGGAAAAAAATAAGTGGGAAGCTTCATATGGGTAATAGCCCAACTGAGCCAGGGAACCAGACACATTCACTGAAGAATGATTTTTTCCCTCTAAAACATCATTATGTAAATATACCCTACAATGCCCAGCACAGACTAAGTTTGAATAAATGTTGGTCAATTGACTGAGAAACTAATGTAAAATAATGTCAGAAATTCAAGGAATCCAGAGATGGAAGAGAGAGAACTTTAGAGGCCAGCTAGAGCAGCCCCTGAATTTTACAGGTTCGAGCGCAGAAGCCCGGGGAGGTATCTGAAAGCTTGTCACCTGAAAGGGGGTTCCACTTGGGCTTTGTTTTAATACTAAAAAGAGCTAAATGAGGAGCAATGGGTCCAAGTTGCAGAGAGGCAGATGTAGGCTTGATGTAAGGGAAAACTTCCTAATGATGAGAGCTGGGAGAGGGAAATGGGGAGAGCACAGGAAGGGAGAGAAAGGATTCAGGGATGCATGGCCACCCCCTTGCAGGCATTCTAGTCCAGCATGTCAGGGGACTCCCTAATTCCCCATACTATTCTATCAGTCACTGGGTCCACAAGCATTTACTATTAAGTGTTGATCACTGCAGGATCAAAGAATATATAAAATATATACAGAGTGGCTAGAAGTTAATCTGAGAGGAGATGGTGCTAGCAACTAGAAGACTAGAAAAGTCCACCTGCAGAAATTGGGATTTGAATGGAGTCTTAAAGAAAGCCAGGGAAACTAAGTCATGGAGATGAGGTGGATTCAAATGCTACCTTTGATACTAGCTGTGTGACTCTGGGTAAGTCACTTAACCTGTATGAGTCTCAAGTATTATGCCTCATTCCCCATGACATGACTTTCTTCCTTTCCCTGTTCATCCCTGGGTCCCTGGGACTTCATTTGGCTCATTAATGGCTTGTGATCTATGAGCCACACTGGGATTCCCTCACTGAGGAAGTTATAACTCACTTGGATATTCCATTGTACACCATAGTTTATATATGTGTGTGTGTGTGTGTGTGTGTGTGTGTGTGTGTGTGTGTGTGTGTGTATATATATCATCTCTCTTACTAATTTCTGATTTTATGAGTTTTATATGAGTTTTTCATTTCATTTGTATTTAATATAGGTATATAGTATTTAATCAATGTTTGCTGAATTAAAATTTAATATTAAAAGACTAGTAGAAAAAGTCCAAGTGCTTTTGCTATCATAAGATCTGCCAGTACCAAGCTTCTATTTCTTCCTTCTTTTTCCTTCCTTCCTTTCCTTCCTTCTTTCTTCTTTCTTCCTTTCTTCCCTTCCTCCTCCCCTTCTTCTTTCCTTCTTTCTTTCCTTATTTCCCTTCCTTCCTTCTTTCCCTCACTTCTTCCTTTTTTTCTTTTCTAGCTTCCCTCCTTCATTTCTCTTCCTTCCTTCATTTCTTTCTTTCTTTCTTCCTTTCTTTTCTTTCTTTTGCAAACCCCAGTTCCCATAGCACAACTCAATTTGGAAAACTGTTTTTCCTCCTTGCTTGCTTCATCCTTAAGACCTTATTTGGCTTGTTAATCGCTATCCTTCCCTAGTGCTTCATGTCTTCTCATCCTTTTATTCTTTTATCTGGAATCACCATCCTCCTCTGAGACTAGGCCTTTTTAAAAGCTCCCATTGGAGACCTCCCTTTCAAGTCTTTCCATGACTTTTTCCTCATTTTCCTTTTCTCCAAAGTGGGAAAAGAGACTGGGTTAACAACATCCTTAAACATGAGTCAATTGTTTGTAGTGTGCCTTTTTTTCAATGATCTTTCCATCTCTTTTTGCCTTCTTCAGCATCCTTGATTGTCTTCTCAATCTCCCCTTGAAGTGTTCCTCTCTTCCTCCTCCCACTTTGTCCTCATTCTAATTTTCTACCCCCTCCACAGCATCACATCATCAAATGCCACCACTGTGCTCACAACACAAAGAAGCTGAGACTCTACAACATCTTCCCCTCCTCTTCCTTTTTCATCTTTTGATTATATACATTCAGCAGCTATGGTGTGCTGAGCATGGCTGTAAACACATAAGGCAGCATCAAAGGCATAACTAAAGCAGGGCACCCTGGGCTTTGACTCCAAGGTGCTGATATTTAAAGGGTACAGAAAATACTTTATCCCTCCAGTGATATAGAAACAGCTGAACTTGAAGGTAGTAATAATAGCTAGCATTTGTATAGCATTTTAAAGTTTGCACATCATTTTGCAAATATCTCATTTTATCCTTTCAGCAATCTTGTGAGATAAGTGCCATTGTTATTTCCATCTTAATGATGAAAAAACTGAGGCAGGTAGAAATTAAGAGACTTGCCCAGGATTACACAGCTAGTAAGTTTCTGAAGCAGAATTTAGTCAAGGGTCTTTCTGACTCCAGGTTAAGGTGAAAAATCTGTGTGATCAGGTCATTGAAACTCTCTGAAACTCAGGCAACCCTGAAAGATGATAAATTACATGAAAGAGTTCCCCTGCTAGTGAAAAATCACAATTTCTTGATATAAGGTTGCAAGGGAGGCAGTTAAGATGGTACCATCAGTGGTCCTTGTTCTGGAAGTTAAGAGCTCTAGAACAGTTGCTGTCAATTTCTTCATCTGTAAAAATGGGGATAATAGTGCCTCCCTCCCAAGAGTATTGTGAGGGTTATATGTGATAATATTTGCAAAACACTATACAAATACCTGCTGCAAATCCATCAAGGATTACAGGAGACACATGTGGAATAATAAACAGAGCAATGGTTTTGGAATCAGATTTGAGTTCTGCCACTCTTTACTTATGTGAACTCTCCTTTTAACCTTCCTAAGCTTCAGTTATCTGTTTCCTTCTCTGAAAAAGGAAGTCAGTGATCTCTATCCAAATATTCCAACAGATCTGTGATCATACTCATTGGAACATTCCCTCCAGTGCTGCAGGTGCCAATCATCAATGCTTGCCTATCTTGGGTGATTTTCATGTTCTCCATAAGGAGCTCACCCAACATGTTGGAGGCTTTCCTTGCTTTCTTCAGATATCTAGTGAATGCTACTAGAGCCTACAGGCTGTCTACCTTTTGCTCTTGCCAAGTGAAAAGCTCATAATCTTTTCTGATCACACATTTCATTGCTGACTGATAGACAATACTCAGGCAACTGTCATCTTTTCTGTTATTTGTGGCAGTTTTCATTCACTTACCATATTTCTCTTTATTGACCTCTGGGGATACATATCATTAATTCCTCAGGGACCATGTAATGTTGCATGTAAATGTTTCATTATTTACAACTATGCAGCAACATTAGTAGAATATTAATTAATTAATTAATTAATTAAGATATTAATATTTTTCAAATGGACTTTTGTTCCTAAGAGTAGCTTGGAGATCATTAAAAGACTTTACAATTTCCCAAAGGTGATCTGGGCTCCTGTCTTTTGTAACTCTGAACCCAATTTGTCCATCTGAACTTTCTGTCCCAGATAAAGATATAGATGGACAAACTCTAGGCTCTCCATCCAATTGCATCTCAGAATATAGAAAATAAATATTCTTCATCCACTTGGTTTTTGTGTGTGAATGGCTAGGCCAGGCCCTTTAGGATGGTTACCACATACTTGCAAGCATTATGCATTGCTCACAGACCTATTGTCATCCTCACAATGTCATCCACAAACAGCAGCGTTGATAGAATTTTACTATCCAAAGGGAACCCATTTTCAACTTCAGCTCTATAGTATGTCTCCTCTAGGTATGTGGTGTGGACAATTTGAATTGAGTTTCATCACCAATTAAATTGTACATGATCCTCTTTTCTCAGATACCTTGTCCCCTTTATCCTATTGTCAATAAAACCTTGCCAACCCTGAATTGTCCCCACCATGTTCCTTCTTCAGTCCTATGCATGAGTTGCTGAATAAAGATGGGGAAAAATCACAAAACTGAGTTAAATCCACTGCAAATATATGTACTCTAATTTGAACTGGGTCCACACTACTGCAATATGCTTCTTCTACTCATCCCTAATTACTTATTATTCCAATATGAACAATATTTCAAACCTTCTTCTTCCTTTTCTGGACTCCTTTTATATACCCTCTCTACTATCATCTGAGGATCTCACTTCATTCACCGAAAGAAATGAGGCCAATCCCAAAGACCTTCCTCTTCTTGTCCCCTTCTTCGCTTCACATTATTCTGATGCCTTTCTCAACTAACTCCTCCTTTACGACTATCTCAGATAAAGGATGGCCTTCTCCTGTCTAAGGCCAAATTCTCTACCTTGATCCTACCCATCAATTCTTCAGAAAAAATGCAATCATCAATAGCAACTGCTAACTGTTACTGATACACAGGAAAGCCCAAGAGCCCTAGGCTGGAATCACCCACCAAACCACCAGCCTTGCTTTCATCCCAGTTCCTCTCTCCTCACCTTTGGCCCATCCCCAAAGTGGGGGCCTTGAGAGGAACTCACCAATGGGAAGAGAGGGCTGACATGGCAGAGGGAGACTGAATAGCAAGAATGCCCCAGATGCTTAGAAAAGTTCCTGGATAAGAGGAAAGCTGAGTCAAGGTGGCAAAACCATAAAGACAGAAACATAACTGGGAAGGACATGAAAGGATGGGGTCTAAACATGATTTAATTGATAAAAGTAGCTCCTAAAAGAAGAAACACTCTTCCCATGACTGCTGACTATTCTCTACAACGTAGAGAATTTCCTAGAACAGTGAGAAGTCAAGAGGCTTACACTGAATCACACAGTAGGTGCCAGAGGCAGGATTTGAACCCAAGCCTTTCTTTCTCCAAGACAAGCTCTCTATTGACTTGGCAATCTATCAAAAGCATTTATTATATATTAGGCACTGTGCTAAGCACTGATACAAAGAAAAAGCAAAAATCCTCTGTGCCCTCTAGTAGTTCACATTTTAACAGAGATGATATTTATATCAAAGAGTACATCAAAGGATGTATGAATGAATCTGAAGCATTTATTCAGCACCTGCTATATGCACAGTCCTGTGCTACTGCTGAGAATACAAAGAGAAAAGTAAGCTAGACCCTGCCCTCAAGGAGTTCACATACTAATGGGAGAGATACATATGGAAGGTTTCAGTTGAAAGTCAGATGGAAAGGTCCTATGGTCTTTGGGGCACAGTACCAAAGCAGATGTTAATATCTCTTACTTAATGCCATTTCCATTGATGAAGCCATTCCATCCAAGTCGTATCTGAACAAGAATACTCTCAATAAACACTCCCAATAAGGATCATCCAGCCATTGATTTTAGACCACCAGTTGGGGAAAGGGGCGCTTGCTACCTCCAGCCAAAACCCACTCAACACACATCTGGACAGTTTGCATTATTAGAAAAATTTCTCCCCAAATCAAGTATATTTCTCTGGCAGTCTGATGAAGCCCATGAGCCTCTTCTCAGAATTACATTTCTAAACATATAAAATAAAATATACTGGATTATGAAGGAAATTAATTATAGTAAAATAGTGTTATCAAACTAGATTGTTATATTTAGTTTTATTTTTGTTACCATTTATTCTTATTTCATATATAATATAATATGTAATATAATAATATAATACATATGTGATTTGCCATAAAGATATAAGAAATATGCTTATCCAAAAGAAATAAATTCTCATATTTGCTGTGTCCAAAAATCTATTTCTCATTCTTCTTTCTTTTTCTTCCTTCTTACCCTTCCTCCCTCCCCAAGAAGACTGGCAATACAATATAGGCTGTACATATAGTGTTATATAATATACATTTGCCTATCCATCATGCTGTGAAACAAGACACATAAAAGGTTCATGGACTCTGGATTAAGGACCCTTGCAATAAATGGAGATCCCGGGACAGCTGGGTAGCTCAGTGGATTGAGAGTCAGGCCTAGAGTTGGGAGGTCCTAGGTTCAAATCCGGCCTCAGACACTTCCCAGCTGTGTGACCCTGGGCAAGTCACTTGACCCCCATTGCCCACCCTTACCACTCTTCCACCTAGTAGTCAATACACAGAAGTTAAGGGTTTAAAAATGTAAAAAAAAAATTTAAAAAATTAAAAAAAAAATTAAATGGAGATCCCCACAGTAGCAGATGAAGATTCCTGATCATCTAAATATCTCCCAGAATGGAGATTTCAAGACTAATAATGGGGCAAGGAGAAGCCTAAATTGTTGATATTAATGCCTGTAGTTCCTAACTCTCAGAACTATTGGAAAGTTCAAGTAAGATGATTTCTGTAAAAATGTTTTGCCAACCTTCAAGTCCTAGGTATATGTCAGCTATTGTTATCATACTAGCCTTGAATAATCATAGACAAAGATGGGCTCGAATTTAGTTTTGGAAAATTGGATAGATCCTGAGGGAATGCAGACAGAGCAAGAAGTAAAGGTATTCTGTGTTTTTTCATTAGTTTATTAGGCTTTGCCTTGTTGAAATGTCGGTACAATATCGATTTCCCTTTCTTTCTACCATATTGTAATGCAAATGACTCAATATGGTAGTTTATGGGAGAGACTGACCCCATGTTTGGTTTGACTCTTGATCTTGATCTATGGCTTACTTCTAGGTTTTAAGCTTAGAAAAATAACAATTTCAAGAAGAAACAAGCCTTACAAATGATTGGAGTAAGACTTCAAGACTCTAGAAAGATCCCCAAAAGCCATTGATTCGAGGGCATTGTTCTTTGGAGTCATTACATTATTTCGATATCGACCAAAGAGGTTATTTTCTCTAAATTATTTAGGGGACAAAGTTAGCCTTAGGCCAGGTGTACTATTTATGCAGATGGTAAAATGAATTATTCAGAACCAGAGACAGGTAAAACAGATGGAAAAGGGGGGCAAAGCTCGAGGGCCCCAGGCAGCTGCTTACCAGGCCCAAATAAAGCATCTGCCTCTGAGGGCCGGGCCAAGCTGAGGAGTTAATAATAGGTGTAAAAGTGGAGGTCTCTTTGTCTGCCCGTCAAGTTCTCATCCCGTGGCCCCACTCACAGGCTGCATGTGTGCTAAGATGGCCCATGGATGTCCCATTTTATTTTTTTTTAACCAAATAAGCCCATTAAATAGTTTTCCTCCTAAGAAGACTGACTACCAATTGTAAGAATGGACATTTATGTAGCTGCTTCACCTATTTTATCTCATTTGATTCTTACTAAACCCTTTAGGATAAATATTATTATTCTCCCCATTTTAGAGATGAGTAAACAAGTGAAGTTTGTGTCTCAGGACATAAACTCAGATCTTCCTAATGCCAACTCTAGCTCTCTAACGACACCAAATTTTCCAATTCCTTAGGGATTTTTTCTTTAACTTTAGTATTTTAAGCTTATCAGGGAAAAACTTTCAGTGACTCCCACTCTCACTGCCCTTGGAGTGGGGAAATCATCTTTTAGGTGGAAAGTCTTTCTTGTGCCAAGGACTTTTCCAACTTCACCAACACAGCCGCCATCTGTGCGCCCTGAAACCAGTGGAGTTTCACTGGACAGTGGCAAGTCTAAAATCGAGCTCCCAGTCTATTTAATGAGACTCTGACAGAGGAATCTGGGAACTGCCTCCTTCCTAAAAACAATCTACCTTATTTCCTTTTTTTTTTTTTAAATCCTTAACTTCGGTGTATTGGCTGCTAGGTGGAAGAGTGGTAAGGGTGGGCAATGGGGGTCAAGTGACTTGCCCAGGGTCACACAGCTGGGAAGTGTCTGAGGCCGGGTTTGAACCTAGGACCTCCTGTCTCTAGGCCTGGCTCTCCATCCACTGAGCTACCCAGCTGCCCCTACCTTATTTCCTTTTAGTATAATAGCAACTGTAATTAGAAAGCCATATAGCTTCCCTGAATAGCTGCCTTATCACAAGCCATTCAAAAACCATGTTTTTGATACAACAGCTATTCAAAAGAGAGCTAGAGATGGAAGGGATCGTCCTCAGTGGCCATTGTGTCCAAATCCCTCATTTTACAGATGCAGAAATGATTTTTTCTTAAATTTTACAATCAAATCTTTTATCATTGTTTAATTGTTTTTCAGTGGTATCCAGCTCTTCATGAACCCATTCAGGATTTTCTTGGCAAAGATCCTAAAGAGGTTTACCATTTCCTTCTCAAACTCATTTTACAAATAAGGAACTGAGGCAAACAGTGTTAAGGGACTTACCCAAGGTCACACAGCTGGTAAGTATTTGAGGGTAGATTTGAACTCCAGACTCCAGATCTGGTGCTCTATGTACTGCACCACCTAATACTGCCCAATCATATCTAACACTTATTAGATCATGGTAGAGGCACAGAATAATAACAATGACTCATTATTGAAGCAGCACTTTATAATTTGCAAAATATGCTTCATATCCTTTTCTGAACTTCAAATAATTGCATCAGGGAGGTTCAATTATTAGATCTATTTTACAGATTAAGAAACTGAGGCTCAGAGAGATGATTTGTGCAGCATTTCTAAAATATGAATAGACACTGGATTTTAAACCAGGGCTCTGCTAACTCCAAGTACCTTGGCTAAATCTAACTCTACTTCTTCATTTCACCATATTTCCACTGAAAGACAAAAAGACTGACAATAAGAATCATAACTAGCATTTATATATTTATATAATACTTTACAAATATCATTCCATTATAACACTAAAAGATAGATGATATTATTATCCCTATTTTTTTCTTTTTTTTTTAGTTTAAACCCTTAACTTCTGTGTATTGACTTATAGGTGGAAGAGTGGTAAGGGTAGGCAATGGGGGTCAAGTGACTTGCCCAGGATCACACAGCTGGGAAGTGTCTGAGGCCAGATTTGAACCTAGGACTTCCCATATCTAGGCCTGGTTCTCAATCCACTGAGCTACCCAGCTGCCCCCCTATTATCCCTATTTTACAGATGATAAAATAGAGATTGATAGAATTTAGATGACTTGCCCAGGGTCACATAGCTAGCAAATGTTTAAGGCTAAATTTGCACTCAGGCCTTCCTGACTTGAACTCTGGCAGTCCCTGTGCCACTTTGATATGTTTACTAAGATGTGCATACATAAAGTCAGAAGGGAACATCTCATGCAGACGTGATTGTGGTATTTATACAAGAATCAAGCAGTGATGGGAGGAAAGCTTTCCTGGGACATAGATGTGAGAGCCAGGAACAGCAACCTGGAATATCTTCACATTGCTGAAAGAATGGATGAGATGGAAGGCAAGATGGAAGGCAAGGGGGACAGTTCCTGGAGGAAAGAACTATGTATACTCCAAGAAAAATATGCCACCCTCAAAATGTGGGGCAGGGTTGGTCAGGGGAGGGTTGGGGAGGGGAACCTCAAATGATGCTGTCTGCAGCCTCTAAATTTCCAAGCCAGTGGTTAGTTCAAAGAAGGAGAATAATATAGCATACTTTAGAGTGTGCCCATATTGTGAGAGATGAGATTGAGCAAGAAAGGATTGGGAAGATATAGAGAGAACCTTGGAATAGTGTTGACTGTTCTTTCTAAGTTTCCTGGCTGCAGAGAGAAGGAAGTTCATCTAGAAACCAGGCCACAGCCAGAAGTAGGTCTGGTAAGGATAGAAGACCTGAAGAGAAAACTGAAGGGACCCTCTGAGTTTTCTACTCTTGGGCAACACCCCAATGGCCCTTGTTCTCATATAGCTCTGCATTAGGAGAATTATTCGGTTATAAATCATACAACGATATTGTTTTCCTGGACTCCCAGATAACTAGAGTCATTTAAAGAGCTTAGCCAAATATCTTTTGTCCATAATGAAGTCAATTCAGTCACTTACTTTATTCATCTCTCAGAGAATTTGTGAGCCATCCATCCTTCCATTGAGCTGAAACTTCTTCATGTCTTCTCATTTCATTTATGAGAAAAACATGCAAATCTGAGGTCAGGTAAACATCAGCTATCACTGTGATTTTTATCTTTTGTAGCCCAATGTTGTTATGAACGTGGGCCATTTCCTCCAATATTACCTCAGATCACTGGTCATTGTAGAAGGATCTCATAATTGTATTGTCAACATTTAAATAAGTTATTAGAGCAAGGATTCTTAACCTGCATCCCACAAAATTTTTTGTTTTGATACCTGCATTCCAATAAAATTGGTTTCCTTTATAATCCCATGTATTTAGTTTATATTTTTAAAGACATCATTCTGAAATGAAGTCTGCACCAAACTGCCAAAAGAATAAAACACACACACACACACACACACACACACACACACACACACACACACACACACAATTAAGAAGTCCTGATATAAATGGAGGAGAGAGGACAATATTTGCTTGTGCTAAGAATCACAGAGATAGAAAAATAAAGTAGACCACTCAACTAATCAGAGAGAGTGTCAACAAATGGATACCCTGAATGATGTGCTGATACCCAGGCTTTATCCTACTCCTGAATCTAGAGGATTTCTAGAAGAACCTGGAGAAGAATCATATAATCAACCAAAATTTATTAAATTATTATTTATTACTGTGTCAGCCACTGTGCTGGGTACTGAGGACAAAAATAGACAAAAGACAGCTTCTGCCCTCAAGAAGCTTACAATCTGAGGAAGAATAGGCAGGTATGGGTTATAATCATCAGAGGTGGAAGGACTATTGGCATAATGAGAGCACAGATCCATAGAATATATCTGTTCCTTTCTTTCCTGTGCACTAGGGTAGCCATATGTCTGCCTAATGCCAGAAGAAGCAATTGAAAAGCAAAACCAAAAAACCCCACATCACAAAACCCCAAATCTGCATTGGATAGGACCTCAATGGCACCTCATACAACCCCTACCTGGAAAAGTATCTCCTCTACATTCTCCCCAAGACTTTCTCTAGAATTCTTTTAGCATTTGCTGGGAGATCTTCAGTGAAATGGAATCCATTTGACACCCAAGGAAGTTCATTTCACTCATAGATAGCCCTAGCTACTAGCAATTTAAGCTTTTTGAGTATTATAATCTTTTACTCTGAATCTTTAACACCTAGCATTGGTGCCTGACTAATAGTAGGTACTTAATAAATGCTTATCGACTGATTAAAAGGTGTTTTTCCCCTTTCATTAAGACTAAATTTGCCTCTTGGTAAATTCCACTCATTGCTTCCTGGTGTCTGTAGACCAAAGAATGGTGTTTCAACTCCATTTAGCCATTTAAAAAATATAATTCAGCTACAGCTCTGTGTGTGTGTGTGTGTGTGTGTGTGTGTGTGTGTGTGTGTAAATAAAGCCTAAGAATGTAAAAGTCATGTGATTCCTTGCAGGACGTAGAGAGAGAAAACGAAAAGACAGATTAACTAGCCCCATTTTTTAGGAAAATTCAAATTTTCAAAAAATTTAAAAGTAGCTGTTGAAAAGATCTCCTTAACCAGCATGTTCCCCCTGCTCATTCATGTCAGAGGTATATGAATTGGATGGCAAGGAGGTAGAGGGTCCAAATAAGACCAGTGGAGAATGAATGCTCAAAGGGATGACCCCTTCCATCAACAAGCCATGCTCTTCATGGAACTGGCAAGAAAGCAACTGTTCCCAACAACCAGGTCACTCAGCATGATGAAGGAGGACATGCTTGACCTCCTGTCAGTGGGAAGAGGATCATGTTTCTGTTCCTCTTACAGCAGGTTGCAACATGCTATTATCCTGCCATGCCTCTAAAAAACAAACAAGGCATGCAAACAGTCAGTTGCTGTAAATTGTTATTATATAAACTCTCCAACAAGCTCTACATATTTTTATGGTAATTACATTCATGTTTACAAAACTACCACTTAATCTCCCGGGGCACCTTGGACAGTTCCGCTGAAGCTGGATGGGTGGATAGAGGAGTCCAGTGCTCCACAGAACCATCAGATCACTCAATTGAGTGATCAGCAGTGCCTAACCTGTAATTTGTGGTGTTTTTTTTCTTTTTAAATTGGACAACTGTATTTAAGTATACTTGGTTTCCTTTGTAATCCTATGTGTTTTGTTTTATGCATTTAAAAACATCATTCTGAGAAAGGGCCCATAGGTTTTACCGGATTGCCAAAAAAGGGTCTATAACACAAAATAAGTTAAGAATCCCTAACCCAGGTCATCCCTCTCATTTTACAGAGAGGGAAACAGAGGCCCAGGAATGTAGAATAGAGTTGCCTAAGGTATACCTTGGAGTAGAACTTAAGTCTCCTGATTTCCAAGTCAGGATTTTCTCTGCTGCTGTATATGACATCTTAGAACTATAATTATAAGAAAATGTTAACCCTAAATATCAATTTTCGTGGTCTTCAAAACATCGTCTGGCCATGTATTCCATCTATCAGATGCTAAAGATAAAGATCTTCATATGGTATATCTTCCTATGTGGGCCAACTAATTTTACTACATTTTGTTACTCAGTAGATTATGTTGTAATATCAGGTCAGTCATCTAACAACCATTTTGGACTGACCCGTCATCACTATTAGAAAAACACATCAAAGTACGTATTTCTTGTCACTAGGTCAGAAGCAACATCTCTGTGAACTAATAACTAGTTTTAAAAAAGACATAAAAACACATAAAGCCGTCAAAAGTCCATTAAATTTTAGTCCCAACCTCAAAGCAAATACATTTCTAGTAGAGGAAGAAGGGAGTATGAGAACTGAAAAAACAATCTCTTCCCTTGGTACATTTACTACCCAAGCAGCTCAGCAATAGCAGAGTTGGTAAAATTCAAATTTACACACACACACACACACACACACACACACACAAACACAAACACCCAGTGGCCATGATCTTCTATTGGTCTTCCTCTTCCTTTTCCAAGAAATTGGAAACCTCTCTCTCCCTCCCTCCCTCCCTCCCTCTCTTTCTCTCTCTCTCTCTCACTCTCCCTCTTTCTTTCTCTCTCTCTCTCACTCTCCCTCTTTCTTTCTTTCTCNATTTCTAGTAGAGGAAGAAGGGAGTATGAGAACTGGAAAAAACAATCTCTTCCCTTGGTACATTTACTACCCAAGCAGCTCAGCAATAGCAGAGTTGGTAAAATTCAAATTTACACACACACACACACACACACACACACACACAAACACAAACACCCAGTGGCCATGATCTTCTATTGGTCTTCCTCTTCCTTTTCCAAGAAATTGGAAACCTCTCTCTCCCTCCCTCCCTCCCTCCCTCCCTCCCTCTCTCTCTCTTTCTCTCTCTCTCTCTCTCTCTCTCTCTCTCTCTCTCTCTCTCTCTCTCTCTTTCTTTCTCTCTCTCTCTTCCTCTCTCTCCCTCTCTCTCTCTTTCTCCCTTTCTCTTTCACCATGCTTCAGACTTAGAACTGACCACGTGACCCAAAACTATTGTTGCCCAGGAAATCCCCTTTCCCTCTCTCTAGAAAAATAGATTCTGGGATCAGCTGCTCAGAAAATTTCCCTTTGATTTTGTTTTTGTCTGTGTACTTGTACTCAGCACAAAGTAAGATCATAAGCCATAAATTTAGAATTGGAAGGAAACTTAGAGGTCATTTAAGTCCAATCCCCTCATTTTAGAGGTAAGGAAATTGAGGCACAGGGAAGCAAACTGATTTACCCAGGATCATATAGCTAGTATGCATCTGTAGCAAGATTTGAATCCAGATCCCTGACTCCAAGTCCAGGACTCTTTATTTGGCATACTTTGTTTCCTCTCCTAATAGATACTCAATAAATGCTTATTGATTAAGGTATATTTCAAGTGCTTCCAGAAGCTCCTTGCCTTTTACCTTCTCAAGTTGATTAAAGGATTCTGTAAAATGATCAGGACTAAAAATTAATCCCCTTCAGATATGTCTTCCATTTTAATTTTCCAAACAATGACCTTCCTCAATTTCTCTTGACCTTTCATGAATTCAAGTGGAGCCCTTGGGCTGTCAATTGAATCTACCTTACACTTGCCAGCTGACCAGTCTATATTCTTTTGTGACCATATATTTCTTTGATTACACCCTTTCCTCCATTTTACTTTATAATTACTTTATAATTTCTTATACATAATGGGTTGTGACCAGTTCAATCACATACATTGACCTCTGGATGATGACCGGTTGTGTTCCATGTCTCACAAGTCACAAGACATCTCTAGTAGAATATACATATAGAAGAGTAGAGTCTTTTTTTTCCAGAGAGAAGTTCAACTTCATTTTTAAGAACTTTGTAATTAATAAAATAATTCATTCCACTTTTCTACTAGTTAGTTTGGGGCCCAATTTATTATTGCAATATAATGCAATACAACTTAATTGCATTGTTTCCCCAAAGATACACATGCAGGTAAATTATTTCTTTACATTGTATAACTAACCACAGGTCATGGTTTGTACAACTAGTATTCTTTATACACTTGGGTTTTCCTGTTTAGAAAATCAGCCTAAACCATTTTGACTCCTTATCTAGAGAAGATTTCTTCTGATTACATGGAGGAAGATACTAAGGAAGTAATCTCTGAATTGGTTGGTTGGTTGATTTTTAATCAATGTGATTCCAAAAGAAAAAAGTAAGTCATTGAAGGCAAAGTCTATTTTCATTTTTGTCTATCACTTATCACTTATCACAATATCTGGCATTTTTAGTGTTGTTCAGTTGTTTTCAATTTTCATGACCCCATTTGGGGTTTCTTGACAGAGATTTTCTGGAGTGACTTGCCATTTCCCTTTCCAGGTGAGGAAACTGAGGCAGACAGGGTTAAGCAACTTGCCCAGGGTCACACAACTAACAATGAACTCATAAAGATGTTTCCCTGAATCCAAGTCCAGCATTCTATCCACTGCACCACTTAGTAGGCACTTAATAAATGCTTGCTGAATTAGATTGAATTGTATCAACCAGGTTTGCAATAATTCTTCCTCCAGAAAATGTTATCCGTCGGGGCATGAGATGAGACTTTTCAAAGGAAAGATGAGTCTAATCAAAATATCCTCACCTGATAGAGTCTTTGGAGGAGTAACTAACAAATATCACAGAAGCAGCACTAGTGCCAAACTAAAAACACATATTCACTCACTCTTGTCTCCCATGTACCCTCCCTCATTCCCTCTCAGATTCTTGCTTTTTTTTTTTTAAGCCAGGAGATGAAGGAAAAATAATTGTATGACTCCACTAACAAGTGTTCTTTTGGAAGAATTGAAGCTTCCCCAGAAGTAAAAAGCTGTCTTTCTTTATCAGGCTTTGTAATCAGATAAGTGGTGAAGATCACAAGCTTCTCCTCCTCTGCCCCAGGGCAACCAGTGTCAGACAGAAGCAGGAGGCTGCTGTTTTCTTCCTCCCTGGCTGCCTCCCTCCCTTCCTGCTCCCTCCAGCTTGACATATGCATTTTGGAGCAAGGAGTTGTATGTTTTTCCATTTGGTATATCTGGCATCTCTTCTCAGGAAATCCACACAGCCAAGCCTCCTAATTGCTTTCGTCATATGGGAAGAAAAAGGTACCAATTTGACAATTGCCTAGATTATCAGAGGCAGCCCTATAAAACAGTTGGAGAAATGCCCTTAGGCTCAGAGGACCTTGGGTCAATTTCCAGTTAAGCTACTTACAACCCAGGTGATCTTGAACAAGCCCCTCCATTTTTCTAAGCCTCAGTTTCTCCATCTGCAAAATTTAAAAAAAAATTTTAAAGGCTGCGTATCTTCTAAGAGATCTTCCAGCTCTAATTCTATGATCCTATCACCTCATTGAAGAGGCTAGGAAGGAATAGCTCATCT
The DNA here is from genome assembly GCF_016433145.1 of Gracilinanus agilis. NCBI lineage: Eukaryota > Metazoa > Chordata > Mammalia > Didelphimorphia > Didelphidae > Gracilinanus > Gracilinanus agilis. Next base: position 682,289,197 of record NC_058132.1, read on the forward strand.
GTTTTGTTTTCTGACTTGCTTTAAAAAATAAGATTCTTGAGGAACTGGGGACATTTCTCCAAGATGATTTTATTTAGTTCAAGGATTAAGTTTCAACCCTGCTGCTTTCAAGCTATATGACTTGAAAATGTCTTTTAATTTCTGTCTCAGTTTCCATGTTTGTGAAAAGGAGACAATATTATCTACGTTACAGGGTTGTTATAAGAATCCTTTGGGAAAACATTTTGAAAACTGGAAATTATTATGCGAATTAAAGGTATTGCAAACATGAGTCAGCATTGTATAGTTGTTTATCTTTCTTTTAGACCTTTTTCTTTCTACTAACCATACTGTACACTGTCTCCAACACTAGTTGTTCATCTTTTGTTTGAGAGGACCAGTTATAGAACGGGGTGATGTCTTGACTTGTGCCTGAATTAGATTTAAGTAAGGCACAGTTTTACAAAGTCATTGGCCTCACTCTCTCTTCCAGTCATCAAAGTCCAGTGGCAAGACTAAAAGTCAAGATGACTGATGATGGCTTGAGATGCAGTAGATGATGGTGGCATCTTCAATGTCTGACCAAGTTCTAAGCATTCCACAGTGCCTGCTTCAGCCACTTTCATGGCTATTGGAACAAATCGTTCTTATCCACCCATTCTGGGGAGGAAAGTTTTCACAGATTTGGGGTAGACATCTTCCTAACTCACTGATGGGTTTGAAGCCTGTTGGTTACCCTCAAACTGATTGAGTCTGTCTGCTTAGGCAGTTTTACTGGGAAGCCACAAGTGAGAGTTGGGTGAAAGGCAGACACCAAAGGTGGATGAGCAGCCCTAAAGAGGGCTCAACAAGCCCTCACGCCAGAGATACTAGTTCTCCCTGCACATCCAGTACATCCCTCCCCCCACATTACAGTGTGATAGACAGAAAGAGCACTGACTTTGGAATCAATAAATCAATAAGTATTTCTCAAGTACCTACCACTTGCCCAGCATTGTGCTAGTCCCTGGGGATGCTAGTACAAATAATAAAATGATGTTTACTCTTAATGAGCTTACATTCTAACTTGAGGAAGGAAGGAATGAGGGAATGAATGAATGGGAAAAGCACTTATTAAGCACTCTGTACTAGGGAATGTGCTAAGAACTTAAAAATGAATCCAAATGTGAGATCTCCCCTTTCTTCAAGGAGCTTCCTTCCTAATAAGAGGAGAGAACACACATAAGGGAGTGGTAGCCAAGGAAAGAAGTTTTGGTCCCAGAGCAATAAGGAGGATGAATTGCTACACTGGGTGATCAGTTGTCAAGCCCTGTCTAAATCAGTTTGGCTGATTTGAATACTGTCCCTGAGCAAGAGGTAGAAGGTGGGGAAGAGTGGGATCAGGGGGGGCAAAGCAGATAGCAAAATGCCAGGTTGGAATGTGAAGTATGATCTTATCTTACGATTTTATCTTAACTAGAGTGGGCAAGATGGTTTATATTTACCTACTTACCAACCAAGGCAAATCATCCACAGAGCAGAAGTCCAGAAGACATGAATTCAAGTCAAGCCATTGACAAAGTGACTATGACTTTGGGCAAGTCACTAAACCTCAGGGCTCCCATTCAACATTCTAAAACTATGAGCTGTACATTAGAAATTATATGTACTTATGGAAACCACAGATATATCTAGAGATCTATGTATAATTGAAATGTTCTTGACTCACCACAGTCAGTCTGGCCTCAAACACTTCCTAGCTGAGTGACCTTGGGCAAGTCACTTAACCCCAATTGCCTATCCCTAACCTCTCCTCTGCCTTAGAACCAATAAACAGTATTGATTCTAAAATGGAAGGTAATGGTGAAAAAAAAAAAAGAAAGAAATACCATTTGCCCCCACTGGAACCTGAAGGCCAGATAGCCAGTACAAAAATGCCAATCTTCTCATGCTCTTCTAGATCAAGGTACACCATTACTCTCTGAAGGGTGCAGGTAGTGGTTTGTTTGGGTTGGAATTTGTGTCTTTTTCGGCCTGAGTCATACACATTACTGACCTACAGCGCATGGATCACATTGTCTGATTGACTCCCCATGGTCTACCCAACTTGGCCAATGTAGTTAGAGAAGTAAATCAGAACATTGACTAAGGACTTGGAGCAAGGTGTTTGTGGGGAAAACTAAAGCACTGATGAACTCACTTTCCAAAGTATTGTTTTAGAAGTCTTTACTTTCCCCTTTTGTCTTTTGGATCACTGAGAAGAGAAAAATTATTTAGTGAGCGGGAATTATTTGATATCAGAGAATCGCAGAATCTGAGAGCTCTACAGAACCTGAGTGGATCATGTTCAACTTGTAGCTCAAGAAGAATCTCTTCCCTAGAACTTCTCTCTTCCAAACTAAACTTAACCAGTTCCTTTAACCAATTCTAGCACACTGCCTTGAGGCCCTGTACCACACTGGTTGTCCTCTTCTAGAGGCTCTCTGGCCCTTCAACATTCTTCTTAAAATTTGATGCCCAGAATTGAATGCAGGTGCTCCAGATGTGCTCTGATCCAGACAGACAACTATGGGACTCATAGTTGGGCAAGTCCTTATTCCTGGGGGTTATGAAGGCAGCACATGATCACAGATGTGTGATTAGGGAACTGTGAGGCAGATGGGAGATGGGCTAGTGGCTGGAGGGCATAGACATATTGGAAATGGAACAGGTTTTAAGATATAGGCCTTGTCCATGTCTGTCAGGATTCTCCGAAAAATTTATAATAAATATTAATGGATTGTGATAATGAGTTTGAAGCTCTCAAATGCCTCTCTGTTAGCTTTCAGATCTTGAAACCAAGCTTAGAGGTTCTTTGCCATTTCATTTTCCCTATTTTCTCAAGTTCGTTTTTCTTTTCTTTTTTTTTTAAACTCTTACCTTCCATCTTAGAAGCAATACTGTGTATTGGTTCTATGGCAGAATAATGGTAAGGGCTGAGCAATGTAGGTTAAGTCACTTTTCCAGGGTCACCCAGCTAGGAAGTGTCTGAGGTCATATTTGAATCTAGAAATTCCTGTCTCTAGGTCTGGCTCTCAATCTACTGAGCCATCCAGCTGCCCCAGGTTCCTTTTTCAGCCAATATCATACAAACAGTTTCTCTCACCAATTCATCCTCTTTCCCTTCTTTCAGTCTCTTCACTAGTCAGTGCTCCTAGAAGTATAATTCTCAGTCTAGGTTTGGGCAAAAAGATTTGTGGATTGAACTATGAGGTCATTTTAATTGAATTAAAAATATTTTAGCTCATTCACTAATAACTGAACTGCCCTAACTGTTAGGAGAGGGCAAACTTATTGAGTGAGGCACATCTAGACAACCTCCCAAAATGCTCTATATCTCACCAGCCATCCACTGGGAAACTAGGACCTACCTGGGCACCTCGCCATCTACCCTCCAGCTTTAAGTGTGTACCTTCCTTCAAACCCAACTTCCCACCTCTTCTCTGGGTATAATAATCCAATGAACACAACTACTATTTTTTAATAAAACCCCTTAATTTCTACCTTGGAATCAATACTATATATTGGTTCCAAGGCAGAAGAGCAATAAGGGCTAAAAAATGGGAGTTAAGTGACTTGCCCAGGTTATATAGCTAGGAAGTATCCAAGTTCAGATTTGAACTCCAAACCTCCAATCTCTAGGCCTGGCCTGAGCCACCTAGTTGCCCCTTACTGCTACTTCTAAAACGGGTGATGATAGACCATTCTACAATTCTGCTCACAATCCTTGTGACTTACCAAAACCCCTCCTTCCCTGGCCATCAATTCCCTTTTTGTGTTGAATCTCCTTGCAAGAATATAAACTCTTTGAGATCAGAGACTGTCTCACTTTTCTATTTGAACTATCAGCACCTCCTCAGAACAGTGCATGGTCCACAGTAGGAACTTAATACATGGTTATTGCTATTGTCTTTTAATTCATCCCTGAATGCATGCTGTTGGAGGGGACACTAAGACTAAAAAAGGGGCACGATTTTTGCGCCCAAAGAGCTTCCATTCTATGGAGGGCGGAAGGAGAAGGAAAGAAAAAGGTACACACTTAGACAAGTAAAATAGAAGGCAAGACCAATGGAGACAAAAGAGAAAGTCTGGAGAGAGAATAGTATCCTCAACTGAGCCTTGAAGGCAAGTGTGCGTTCTTGTAACAGCGCCTGAAAAAAAATGGACTTTATGGCTCCTGCAGAAAGAGCCAGATATGGCTCGAGAGCCATATGTTGCTGACCCCTGCCTTAGAGCAGAGAATCTGTGAAGGTGAACAGTGTGAAAATGAACTTAGAAAAGGAAGTTGGATCCATGTTATAGAAAACCTTCAGTGCCAGAGTGCAAAGTCTGCATGCTTCCAATTCAGTTGAGAAGACAAGACTAACAGGAAAGAAAGAAAGAAATGATGAATCCATAATTAAATTATATAACATTCAGTGATTCCTGCGGAAACTCGGGAACAGGAAACCTGGAAATTCTAAACCGCTTTCAGGAGGCACATGGTCCTGCCTAGTTCTGTTGTCCCCTGCCCTGGTCAGCCCATACCTGCAGTGTTGTGTTCTCTTCTGTTCTGGGAGCCACATTTTAGAGAGAAGATTGACAAGCTAGAATATACTTAGAGGAAAGCAATATTGTAATCACTCGAGACCTTGCCACATAAAGGTTGATTGAAAGAACTTAGGGATAGATATTTAGCCAGGAGAAGAGGAAGATGTAGAAGAAGAAATAATAGGCATCTCTAAGTATATAGAAGGCTGTCGGGATAGAATAACTTGTGTCATAGTCTTAAAAGCAGAAGGGACCCAGAATTCATCTAATCCAGCTCTTTCATTTTTACAGATGGGAAAACTGTAAAGGCCTGGAAGGGTTAAGTAATTTTCCCAAGTCACAGAAGTCTAGCATCAGTCAGGACTTGAATCCACTGGGCCTTCTGACCCCAGACCTAGCATTCTTTCCCTGGATCATACTGTCATAGATTGGCATGCTTTGCTTTGCACTAGAGGGCTACTTTTAGGAACCATGGGAGAAATTGAAGAGAGGCAAATCTATACCTAATATCATAAAAAGGTGTGCTTGAAAATATACAGTTTCAGTCCATGATCTAAATATGGTAGGCTAGTTTCAGACCAGCTCAGGAGTGCAGGCTTTCTCTTTTTTTTTTTTTTTTAACCCTTGTACTTCAGTGTATTGTCTCATAGGTGGAAGATTGGTAAGGGTGGGCAATGGGGGTCAAGTGACTTGCCCAGGGTCACACAGCTGGGAAGTGGCTGAGGCCGGCTTTGAACCTAGGACCTCCTGTCTCTAAGCCTGACTCTCACTCCACTGAGCTACCCAGCTGCCCCCAGGTTTTCTCATTTTTAATTGTTACCTATAGTCAGTCTCAGTGTTAGCAAAAGGCTGGTCCCCCCCACTTAGTGGCATTGTGAGTAACTGATGCTTTCCTACCCCACAGATTCATTTTCTGCCTTCCCGGATTGTGGTTACATAGTGAAGTATCAATCACATAGATAGGAGACAAATGAGGGGGAAATAGTATCAAAAGATCCATTTGGGCCACGGTAAGCTGAGGGTCAAATATGGAGTGTTCATGGAGGAGTTGGGAACAGCTGTGGGCAGACTTTTACAAGTTGTGGTCAGGGAGGGGATAAAGTGGTCCTACAGAAAACTACACCCAGGCTGTTTGGGAGAGGAGAGTCTTTAGTCAACTGAGATGAACTGATTGGTTGAAACAAAGCAGCCAACTCATAGGATGTATAAATACTGCTGGAGAAGGTGGTACTGAGTGGCAGGGTGGAGTAGTGTCTCCAGTACCAAGCTCTGAGTAAAGAAGACCAGGATTCAAAATTTGCCTCAGAAATGTTCTAGCTATGAGAAACTGGGAAAGTCACTTAAAATAGATACAGAGATAGACAAGCAATCACACATATATAATATTTTATAAATCTCACTTATATGATGAAATATAGATATAGATATAACTGCCCTGTTAGGGCTATTAAGAAGCTCCAGTGAGGTAGTGGAGGTAAATTATCTTGTATACATTAATAAGTATTCAGTTCATCAATTCCACAGCCATTGATCAAACACCTACTATGTGCCAGGAACATGCTCTGAATAGAAGTCATTCAATCAATAAGCATTCATCCAAACACTGGGCTAGGAGCTGGGGAAACAAAAACAAAAATAAAAGAATCCCTGCCCTCTAAGAGGCTATTCGAAATTGAATATCTATGTTCTTAAGTAAATGCAAAATATATATGAGGTTAATTTAGAAGAAAGGGCTAGCAATGAATCAATCAACTAGCATTTATTAAACCCTGACTATTCACCAAGCAGTGTTCTAAGTCTGAGGAGGCAAAGAAAAAGCTAAAATTGCCCCCACTATCAAAGAATTTGCATTCTAAAGGAGGTGATAAAACAATATCAACCAATCAGTAAGCATTTATAAGTCACCTACTATGTGCCTAGCATTGGTCCAGGTTGTTGGTGGTGGTCCTTGGTTTTCAAGGAGGACCAAGGACATCACAGGGGAATATCTTGACTTGCTCATGAATTGAATTTAAATGAGGCAGAGGTACACAAAATCATCAGCCTCATTCTCTCTTTCAGAGTCCTCTAAGTCTAGTGGCAAGGCAAAAGTCAGGATGACTGGCTGCGGCCCAAGATGCAGAGGATGGCCTTGGCATCCTCCAGGTCTGACCACTCCACAGGCACTGCTTCGGCCACCTTCATGGCCATTGGAACAAGCTGGTTTCATTCACCCATTCCACTGGGGATGCCTAGGGTAGACATTCCCGCTAGCTCACTGATGAGTTTGTGGACTGACAGTTGTCTTCAACTTGGTTTAGTTCAAATGGTTTACTGAGGTGTGGCCACTGTGCATGCTACAGCTTCCTGGAGCCACATGTAAAGTTGGGTGAAATGTGGACACTAAAGGTGGATGGGCAACCCTGAAAAGGCTCGGCAAGTTTTCACACTATAGGTCCTAGTCTTCCCTGAACATTCCATATACCCCACTATTCTAGGTACTGGGGATACAGATACAAAGAATAAAATCATTCCTGCACTCAGAAAATTTAAATAAGGGAGGGACTAACATACACATAGCTTTCTATCTGCCTATATATTTGTCTGTCTATCTACCTATCTACAAATAGTTTTGATTCATTTCTTTTTTTAAAAAACCCTTAACTTCTGTGTATTGGCTGCTAGGTGGAAGAGTGGTAAGGGTGGGCAATGGGGGTCAAATGACTTGCCCAGGGTCACACAGCTAGGAAGTGTCTGAGGCTGGATTTGAACCTAGGATCTCCCATCTCTAGGCCTGACTCTCAAGCCACTGAGCTACCCAGCTGCCCCCTTGATTCATTTCTAACACGGCACCAGTTGGGATATGGAAATTTTCCATCCAAATAATACTGCTCTTAAAAATTGAGGTCCACCTCCTCAGGAATGACTTGCCCACTGGGAAATGAATCTCATTCCAAAATTCCAAAGATGAAGAGTCTAACGCTCATGTCTTTTCAAATTGTTCACCTTCTAAAGGAAAAAGTTAGAAACCAAAGCATGAGTTTTCCTCAACTTTTGCCAAGTAAACTTGGCTATTGTTAAACCAGCCCTTGTGTCCCCCCTGGAGTGATCTCTTTGCCCCTCCGTATCAACTAAGAATCTGTTGCTTTCCTTCCTGAGTCTTTTCATTAGAGGGATGACTGTATAGAACTTGCCTATCATCCCTGTTATATTGGACTCAGTCAACCATCTAGGCCAGGCCCACTCGACTGCCAGGATTCTTGGCTTTGTCCCATCCTGGTCCCAACCAGATGAATTCTTAGTTCATACAAGAGGAAATGTTTTTTCTTCTTCATCAGGACAAATCAAGCTTCTTAGCAGCACTGATGTGAATGGGCATTGTACCTGTTTCGGGGTTTCCTACCAGAAATCTCAATCACTTTTTAAGCTGTTATGATCTACCTTGCCAATGCCTACTTAGGGAGAATTAAACTGTGGATTACAAGAATTCTTTCTGCAGAAGCTTTGAAGTCTATTGTTTTAGGCTCTGCAGATCACAGGGCTGTCTCACCCACTTCCCTTTCTCTTTTCCCTTTTTAATCTTTTGTAAAAAACAACCACAAACACACACAACGACCTGTGCTGCTCTGATGTTTTCCTTCATGAACATGAGAGTTAAGGTTACATACAGACTTTCTTCCTAATCCCTCATCCTCCACTTGTTCCTGACTTTCTGAGCACATCCCATCAGCTTGCAACTTCCCTGGATTGTAAGTGGTTCACACAGAAATGGAAAGGGAAGAGAAGCGGAATGGGAAGGGAAGGAAAAGGGAAGGGAAAGGAAGTTCCCTTCCCTTTGGTTCCAAGGCAGAAGAGTGGTTAAGGCAAGGCAAGGGGGGAGTGGGGGTTAAGAGACTTGTCCAGGGTCACACAGCTAGGAAATGTCCAAGTACTAATTTGAACCCAGAACTTCCCATCTCCAGACCTGGCTCTCCATCCACTGAGTCACTTGCCTGTCCTAGAATAAGCATTTATTAAGCATCTACTTTATGCCAAGAGCTAAGTGCTTTATAAATGTGATCTCATTTGTTCCTGGTGAGGGTGATCCTGATTCTTTAGACAAGGAATGTGAGACACCAGAGAAGGTATCTGATCTACCCAGAGTTCCCCCAGGTGGAGTGGCAGAAGTAGATTTTTAACACAGTTCCTCTAACTGTGTTCAAAGCAGAAATCTTTCAGCTTTACCTATCTGCCAAGTATAGAGAACAAGCAAATGATAACATTTTGCAATATATTTGTCTCAGAAAAATTGCCATGCTCACCTTGAGCTATGAAAAGAGTGCTGGATCAGGAGTCCAAAAAGATCTGGATTCAAATTCTACGTCTTGCTTATATACTGAGCTCTGATCATGACATTATCAAAATCTTAGAATTAAAAGAGCCAATTAGTTCAACCTGTCGATAGCAAATCATCACCTTTACAAAGTCCCACAAGTATCATCCAGACTATGGCACCTGAGGCTGCCTGATCTGCTAAGAGATGGCTCTAATATTAGGAAATTTTTCCCTGCATCTAGTCTGAATTGACCTTTTCTAATTCCCTATTGCTCCTAATTCTACTCTCTAGATGGCTCATCCTTTCAGCTATCATGTGCCCCCTCTAAGTTTCCCCTTTACAGGAGAAAAGTTCCCCATTTTCTTCCATGGATTTTTATCTGTCATGACCACCATATTGTTTAGTATTTTAGGCTGCTCATTCACTTATTACTATCCTTTCTAATCTGTATCTATCAACTTGGAAGCCCCAGATCTCAAAATAAGCCTCAAAGTAATAATCCTAAAAACAATGTAATACTGGTTAAAAAATAGAAAATTCAATTAATAAGACAATAGTAGGTGCTTAATAAGTGTTTCTAATTTAAACTCACAGACCAATCATGGGCCCATTTTAGATCCAGTTCAAGAATAATGAAAGTTTTCCTTTTATGAACTCAAATGGAGGATGGCTGACTCAGCAAAGAGCAATAATACCTAGAAAGCAATTAATAAGAGTTTATGGAAATAGGATGGGCCTGGGTCTATGATTCCATTAGCATATGCCAAATGGAAACTTCCAGTAGCAAGGGAGATTAGTACCTGCTCTGCAATGTATAATCTTATTGACCTCCCAGGACTCAAAGAATTTAAGTGATTGGCAGTCAAAACTTTTATTTCCTAACTCTCCAAGGCCATCTCTCTCTCTCTCTCTCTCTCTCTCTCTCTCTCTCTCTCTCTCTCTCTCTCTCTCTCTCTCTNAAAACATCCCTTAGCTGGGCTCCAAGAGGAACTCACCAATAGAAGATGGAGGCAGGACTGTCAGAAGGAATAATCCAGGATGAGGAGGCTTCCAAAAATTTCAGAAGAGCAGCTAAGAAATGGTTTTAAAGTCCACAAGTCACACCAGGGTAGTAAGTGGCAGAGTCAAGATTTGAATGCACATCCTCTGCCTTTAAGTCCAGCATTCTGTTCATTCCCTGTGGTACCTTTCAGCTGGAACAGATATAATTTTTCCTGAGCCTGATTGTATCAAAGTGATGATATGGCCAACCGCAACAAGAAGAGGCAGTGGAACGAACGTTGGATTTGGAGTCAAAGATTTTGGTTCAAATATCCACTACAACAGGGGCCAGCAACATATGGCTCTCGAGCCATATCTGGCTCTTTTGAGGGCCAGATAGGGCTCTTTCTGCAGGAGCCATAAAGTCCATTTTTTTTCAGGTGCTGTTACAGGAGCGGCACAGTGAGCGCTGTACGGCTCTCACGAAATTACATTTTTAAAAATGTGGCGTTTATGGCTCTCACGGCCAAAAAGGCTGCCGACCCCTGCACTACAACAATTACCAGTTGTGGGATTTGGGGCATCATTCTAACTCTAAGCCCTCTGACCCTCAATTTCTTCACTTACAAAATGAGAATTTTGATTATGTGAATTTTAAGGTCCCTTCCAACTCTAATTCTTTGATACTGACAGCACTGGGCAACTCATCCCCAAGCCTCCTGGCTAAGCACCATTCACAATTTTCATCTGATTTTCTCCTCTTTTATAACCCCCCAAAAAGTAACTGATCTGCCAAGATTAAATGTGATCACATTTTTTTTCAATTGACAACATGTAACATTTTATTTTCCTATTGATCTCAATCCATATACTTAGGGGTAATTCGGTGAGACATATTTCTTTTGAAGCAGCAAATCCATGAAAAGTGATAAAGAAATAGCAGGGAGGCGACACCCTGAATTTGCATTTGGGAGTTCAAAACAAATGGGATGTTCAGAAAGTTATTTGGGATTAGTTGAGCATGAGTAGGTATTTCTCTCTTTCTTCTTGGCCAGGCAGAAAATTGTTAGATTAATAAACCTAATGGCAGCAACGTTTCCTCTTGTAAAGTATAATCACCCTTCTTCTTGGAGAGATCAGCTTTAAAAGATCCAAGCGCTTTCCTTTCTCGTGTCTTTCTAGTAATGCCAAGTTCCAGTTTTCTTTCTGGAAGAGAATGATACTGATGGAGGTTCATTTAGCTCTGAGGCCTGATGAAAAGGCTGGAGCCAGAGAAGGGTTTCAGGAAGAAGGTAAAACAATGATGTTTGCTATGGAATCCTAGGCTTCCCTGGCTAAACTGGTAACTTGGGATTCTTTTGAAATTCACTCATTTTGATCTAAAAAGGCATTGGTCCCTTTGTAGAGGAGGGGAAAGGCACAGAATATTTCTCTCTGATTCACATTCTCAGGATAGGTCTTCCTTTATTTGTCCTATTCTCTTTTGGCATGAATTTCCACCATGGGCCCAGAGACTCAGGTACGGAGGGTCACACCCAGCAGGGGAAAATCTAATGTTCAGATTATGAGCTAGATGGGAAAAATTCTGCAGGATGTAAATTCCTGTACCTTATGGCTACTTCTCATAATGGGTCATTTGCTATGTATTTCATATCTCTTTATGTGTGTATACTATGTTTCCCTCAATAGAATAGAAGTTCCCTAAGGAAGGGAGCTGTTTGATTTTGTCTTTGAAATCTAAAAACTGAGAACAGCACCTGGCATGTGCTAGGCATTTGTTGAGATGGGTTCAAGAGGGGTTATGGCCAAAAGGATGCATCACCTAGTGGTCAACTTTCTGTCTATGAACTAGGTCCTCCACCTTGAATGATGAAAACAGTCTTGATTCTGGGCTCTTCTTGAAATCCTTGCAGCTCAGTTGGACCTGCCAGAGCTCCTGCCTATTGATTGACAGAGTATTTGAGAATCCAGGGTCATGACCACGCCAAAATGAAGCATTGGAAAAGCCCTTAAATAAAAATTCTGATATTCTCTGGAGGAAGCACGTACAGGGAAAAGATTGTTAGGTGCGGCTTCAGAGGAACCAGATCCAAATCACAATTTTGCTATTTGGGCAAAATTCTAAATTCAAAGTGGCCTTAAGCATATTACTTAGCTTCTCTGGGCCTCAGTTTCCCCATCTTTAAAAATAAAAGGTTGGACTAGATCTTCTTTGATGTCCCTTCTAACTATAAATCTATGATCCTCCTTTTTCTTCTTTCTTCTTTCTTTTTCTTCTTCCTCTCCTCTTCCTCCTCCTCCTCCTTCTTCTTTTCCTCTTTCTCTTCCTTGTCCTCCTCCTTTTTCTTTTTCTCTGTGTGTGTGTCCTGCCTCTCTGTGAGTATCTCTCACCCTGTCCCTCCTCGCCTCCCCTCTCCATATGAAATTTTACCATGTTCTAGGGCAGTGATTTCCAAAGTGGGTGCTACCACCCCCTGGTGGGTGCTACAGAGATCCAGGAGAGCGGTGATGACCACACTTTTTTGTATTACATTCTATTCTGAGTTTAATAAATAGTTTCATAATTTCCAGGGGATGCTAAGTAATATTTTTTCTGGAAAGGGGGCTGTAGGCAAAAAAAAAGGTTGGAAACCACTGTTCTAGGGCTTTGATGATCAGCTAGAGGCCAACGATTCCTAAGTATCCATTTCTAGCTCTGCTCACTATCCTAAACTGATTGAAATTCATCCAGATCTAAGACTTAAAGTTCCTCTAAGGAAATGAGGACAATCGGGTCTTACTATGAAGAACGAAGACAATAATATGTCTTCCTCTCAGAACTGTGGATTTAAGCTGTTGATTTTGTGCACCAACACACATGCACACACAAACCAGAGCTGTGATTTAATTGGTTTAGGGTACTCTGAAATAAAGAAACTCCCTGTTACCGATGCAGACATGAATTGTATAGTCTTAGAGAGTTGTCAAAGACACTAGATTACATGACCTACCCAGGATCACACAGCCTGTTGTGTCAGAGATGGGACACGAACTTATATCTTACTGCCTCCAACATCCCCTGCATCGGGTTGCCTCTCACCGCTATCTATATCTATGCTTACATCTACCAAAAGGAGGCAAATTCTGGATCTTTAATTTCCTTGGTGTCAGGACCTTCCATTTCCCAAACTCCCACCATTTGTGTAGGGTAGCACTTTGCAGATAACTTAAAGAGTCTCTGTCCCCTCGCTCCTGTTTCTTAGAACCCCTGAATTCCTTCAAGACTTAGTCCAAACCCTTCCTTCTGCAGGCATCCTCTCTGCCTCCACCAATTCCTAAAGCCTTCTCCTAAGGACTTGAGAAAAAGAATGCTCTCCACTTCCGAAGAAAGAACTGTTGAAGTCAGAAAGCAAATCAAAGCATATTTTTATTTTTAGTTTATTTGGGTTTTTATTGGGGGGGGGCTTTTGGTTTTCTATGATTATTCTCTTACGAAAATGAACAATGTGGAAATGGGTTTTGCATGATGATATACAAGATCAGATTACTTGCTCTCTCTGGCACTTAATAGCTATGAGTTCAGACTGGAACCTTGGAACCTTTGAAGGTGGTTCTTTATCCACTGTGCCACCTAGCTGTCCCTGTACATGGTAGGCACAGAATAAATCTTTGCTGGAAGAGCACTCTCATTTTAACATTTGTCAAAATGCATTAAACCATTGTGAGCCTCAGGGTTGTATCATACCCTTAAAGGACACATTTCCACTGAACTCTCCTACAAGTGAGTTGTTTACACGTTCGGAAACCCTTCCTCTCCTTGGAGAAAGGAGGGACTGGGGATGTCTGTCCTGCCAGGGCTGGCGTTAGTGGCAGGAGAATGAGTGTGGAACAGGAGGGGGCAGGAGGTATGTTGGCACATGTGTGTGCTCCATGTGGGCAGGGACCACTCACTGCATCTCATCGTAATGAATCACACAGAACTTAAAGAGGATTAGGATCTGAATGGAGGTAGGGCCACTTTTTAAAAATCATGTTCCTCCGATCAAACAACTTCGTGAAATTCCCTAACGATTTACCTAAAGCAAGATAAAACATGACTCTGTGCCCTCAGCCAGCCTGGTGAGATTAAATTAATCTCAAAGCACACATTTGTGGAGAACTGCATCACAGGCAGGGCAACAGGAGAACAAATGACGTGATTGTTTTCTTTCGTCCAAGATCCTTTTTCCCTTTTTTTTTTCTTCCAAATTTTGAAAGAACAAAGAATTCAGAAGTGGAGTTTTGACTCATCATGAAATATTGGCCCCATCTGGTGGCTGGCAGGAAAGAGGTTTCCCTTATTACAAGGGAACACTGTCTGTGATAGGGGTCTCACATAGGGTCACCCTATATGTCATACCCCCCCATCCACATGCCTACTTCAAATAGGTTGAGTTTTTCCCTGGCACTAACAGGCTCTAAACTGAGTCCTAGGAGGTGCTTCTTTAGTAGTCTCAGCCCTGTCTTAACACATTTTGATAGATGTCCTGGGATCTTGTTTCCTGATCAAACCTTGGATCAATTTTCACATGGGATCCCTTAACTGGTTCTTTCAGGCTCTTCTCTGGGACCCCAAATATCCAGGTGGGATGAGCATCAGCACCTCCAGGGTTTGCCTCATATTTCTTGGGGCATAGATGAGGGAAGTTTCCTTCCTCCCAACTAGTCCCACAGCTGAATTTGACTGTGTTCACTCAGGTAATTTATCTTAAATAAGGGATGGAAATTGACCTTCTAGAAGGAAAGGGAGAATTGATAACTGGGCTGGTGGGCCTCTTTTGCCAAGCCCTAGGGTCACCTAAGTAGACCTTAGAGGGTTTTGCTCATTGATGCTGAACTAAATGATGCATTAAATTAGGGGAGCTCTGGTTATAAGTGAGGATGAAAAGGACCCGGAGCTCTGGCTAGGAGGAGGGAGAGTTCCCTGGCAGGATGTTTGCTGTTACACATTTCCATTCCCGGTGATGGAGACTTTATGTGCCTAACCCCCACCCCCAGCTGCCCACCCAGTGTCACTTCCTGATAAATATATAAAGTTAACTGTTGTGGCAAGGGTTGTTTTGTTGTTTGGGTTTTGTCTTCTTTCTTCTTTTAATTACAGGAAAGAAAAGATTAAACCTCTCAAGAATAAAACAAGCTTCCCAATGTGCAAAGGAGACCAGAGTGAGGGAGACTTGGGACAATGTCCTTGAAGATCATCATCCCATCAGGATGGGGTCACTTGCATGGCTAGACAGAGCATGCTAAAAGGAGCTGGCAACATTCATATGCCGCGTCCAGGCCAAAAAAGAAGGACAGCACTCATGTACTGTACACATCAGTTGAAGGGCATGGGGGAGACATTGAAAAGGCGCAGGTCTCATTTTCTCTTAAAGGGCAAAGGGCAGACCATTTCACAATTAAGGACTTCCAAATTTGGAGCCCAAGGTTATGGGAGAAAACTCCTATCTGATCAGGGTGCAAATTGCTCCAAGGTCTGGCTGTCAATCAAGCAGTATCAATGGACCTTTCTTTTTTGACCATCTACAAATTCCCCGGATACAGCCAAGCAAAATTCACATGCTTTTTACTCCTCTTTGAACTCAACAGACTCACACATCCACATTTAGAGCATGCAGCTATGGGAGGGCGGGGAGGGCAATGTTAGAAAAATTGAGACCACAATAATATAATCATCAAATCAAGATGGTACCCAAGTATTTATGAGAGCATGTGTTCATTCACTGGCATCATGAGACCAAATTCATTCTCTCTTGACAAAGTCTTAATGAAGTACTAGAACAAAAGTAGGACTTTCTGTTTCTGTGTTGGCCCCAGTGAAGTGTATTGTTTTTAGAAAGAGGGAGAATAGAGGAGGATTTTTTTCTAACACTTTTGTAAATACTAATGGCCACAATGGTAGCTAGAGCCAAAGACTGAGATTAAAGTATCAAAGTACCAAGAAACAACGGCTGAACAAAATATCAAGGTAGAAGAAACAACGTAGGCAGTAAGGTCACCTGATAATAAAAGTAGAGGCAGGGTCAGATTGCTGATGAGCCTTGAAGGAGAACATCAGCACTCCTGGCTTAATAGAGACCATAAAGAGGAAAGAATAAGTCTGCCTCAGGAGGCTCACTTTCCTTCACTAGAAACCTGCAAGGGAACTTGTTGGAAATGCTGTAGCATGAATACTTCATCAGGGAGTGGTTGTGGAGTTGTCTTCAAAGCCAGCTCTGAAATTCCATGATTCAAATGGAGAATGGAAAGGCAAAAGGAAAAGGAGAACCACCGTAAAGTTCTGTAGAACTTACAGTCTAGCAGGCAATTAGATGGCTCAGAGGACTGAGTCAGACCTAGAGAAGGGAGGTCCTGGATTCAAATCTGGCTTCAGAGACTTCCTAGCTGGGTGTCTCTGGGCCAGTCACTTGACCCCTTTGCTTAACCCTTACCGCTCTTCTGCCTTGGAGCAAATACATAGTATTGCTTCTAAGGTGGAAAGCAAGGGTTAAAAAATAATAATAACTTATAGTTTATAACCCTCCTCCAAGGGCAGGGCATGAAATTTTTTTATTTTATACAGTGTAGATAACCCACCCTGAATCCTGACTTTGACACTGGTTCTAAGAAGCCACCTAGCAATGCAACTGACCCTCACCTTCTTCCCGGCAAAGATCTGTCATGATTTTTAAGTAGATGACAATGAGAGATAGACAGGCAGACAGACAGAGACTGACAGGAAGGACCAAAGAGCTCTTCTCCATACTCATCTGCTTGGCAAAGAAAAAATTGTGTTGTGGTGGAGAGAGCTTGAAACTCTAAATGTCCTGTCCATTGTTTATGGATTTGGGGGTTAGAAGTTGATTATCATCCATCCTACTAGGATTTACATTCTACACCAGAGGCCCAGTGCCTCCCCCCTCCTCAGTTACAGGGCAGGTCATTTTTAGATCAAGGAGGTCCTGTCTTGTTAGCAACAGAAAGATGACTCTTTAATACACTCCAATGATTCAATGAAGCTCTCTTGTCTAAGACTCATTGTTCTGGCTAGAGCACAGAGGAAGAGCAATGTATTATTTTCCTTTCCCCAATCCTCAGTCCTGTTCCAAAGAGCTAGATGGAAAGAGAAAATCAGTCCATAACTATAATATTGCCCAAGATAACTATGCAAGTAGAGTCCTGACAGTACCCTACAGATATGATTAAATTGGATAGTCTTCCTAGATTAATAAATGAGAGAGAACCATGTGGCAGGAGAACCAATTGGCCTTGAATCCAGAAAACCTGGGTTCTCACTCGTCTCAGCTCTGCCACTGTGTGACTTCTGGTGATCCCCCTCTCCTTTTGCCATTCTTTGGACCCCAATTCTCTAAAAGATTAGGGCAGAGAACTGCTAGAAATTAGGTAATCTCATGTTTCTGTCCAGCATGAAAACATCATAACTCAAGCTTCGAAAGAAAGGCAGCCTTCCTAACAATGACAGCTGTCCAATGGAGCAATCAGCTTGCATTGGCTAACCGCCTGTGTGCCAGGTACTATGCTAGACCTGAGGGTACATAGGGAAAAATGGAATGGGTTTCTTCAGGGTTGGGATGTACCAGGGAGCAGGGGAAAGTAGTGAGTTCCCTATTACTGGAAGTCTTTCAGTAGAAACAGGATGATCACTTTTCATGGATGTTGAATTGTATAGCAATTGGACTAGTTGACCTCTGATATTCCTTAAAACTCTATAATTCTTTAATTATAAAAATAGATAAAGGTTTTAACCTGAGAATAAAGGAAAGGGATGTATTGCTCTGGTTAAGTTATAGAAAAAGAAATCATAGGGGAAGGACTAGTTAATAATCTAGGACAGCTAGCTAGTTCAGTGGATTGAATTGATAGAGTACTCATCTTCCTGAGTTCAAGTCTAGCCTTAGTCACTAGCTGTATGGTTCTGGGCAAATCACTGCACCCTGTTTGCCTTGAGGGCCCATGATCCTTAGCCCTGTACTCCATTCACTTGGGGCAAATAGGTGGGACAGTGGATAGAGTGATAGACCTGGAATCAGGAAGACTATTCTTTCTGAGTTCAAGTCCAGCCTCAGACAGCTGTGTGACCCTGGGCAAGTCACCCAACCCTGTTTACCTCAGTTTCTCATCTGAAAAATGAGCTGGAGAAGGAGATGACAAACTAGTATTTTTGCCAAGAAGACCCCAAATGAGTTACAAAGAAACTAAACAACAAAAGTGGATAATCCAAGTGAGGGGAGTAGAAGTGGGGAGGGGGAGAAAGATGTCATGTACAAGTCAATCTGAGAGCTACATAATACTCAAAGGTTCAGAGAATCCTGGATCTAGAGCTAGAAAGGAACACAGGGTTCATTGAATCCAACATCCTCATTTTCTGGATGAAGAAACTGAGATATAAAGAAAGGAAGCGGCTTAATAACTAGAACTAAGAGGAACCCATATCCCCATATACAGATGAGGTAAAATGATTTGCCTCAAGTCACACAGCTAGAAGTGTCTGAGGAAGACTGGAGCCAAGAACTTACTGACTCCCAAGTCCAACTCTCTACCCACTACAGCCATCATGAATACTATCATAACCTGGAGCCTTAGTCAGGACATTTTCCTGGGCTGTGTCTCATAGGATCATAGATTTAGGGTTTGAAAGGAAGTCACCTAGTCTCATCCTCTCATTTTATAGATGAAGAAACATGTTTCCAGTGATGAAGGATCTTAGAGATGGAAAGTACCTTAGAAGTCATCTCTTTAATAATGGCAGTTAGATAGACAGTAGATAGAGCACCAGGTCTGGAGTTGGGAGGATCTGAGTTTGAATCTGGCCTCACACTTCTTAGTTGTGTGACCCTGGTCAAGTCACTTAATCCTAATTACCTAGCCCTCACCTCTCTTTAGTTCTGAGACAGAATATAAAGGCTATAAAAAAAAGTCATCTAGTCCAACTCCCTTCATTTTACCAATGAAGTTAACTCTCAGAAAGATTAAACATTTGTTTCACAAAACTTGTGTCACAGCTGAGATCTGAACCCAGGTCCTTTATAAATCAGGTTTAAAAAAGATTTGTGGTAGAAGTGGAAAGCCAAAATGAGCTCAACCAAGGCCAATCCCAAGCTCTAGCCACTTTCAGAGACCACACATAACCTGTCCAGCTACTTAGCTGTAGTTTCCCTCCAAATAGCCCTTTTAGCAGTGCTATATTCTTTTACCCTACATGAATTGCTTCTCATAAACCCAGAGGGGAAAAATACTGAGAGCTTTCAATATAAACAAGTTACATCTGTTTTTTATAAAGTGAACAAGTATAATAAAACCATTACTTTTTTGGGAATATCCAATGTATTATACTGAGAGAAAAAAAATATTGTCTCCATCTGGCCACTGGGAGAGATGGTTTTTACATCAGCTGGAATCTGGAGTTTGGGTGGCTGGGAGGAGTGGGAGTCAGGCAGAAGGGGAGAGCAGCCCAAGATCCCCCACTTATCATAAAGCTAAGTGAGTTCTTGAAAATGTGATCTCCAGACCCTGGTGAGTAATTGCTCTTCTTTAAAGCAGAACATGAGGTCACCAGATTTGTGCCACCAATGCAACATAAAATTGAGCCTTTGTTTTTGCAAATACTATCATATCTGTGATATGATGACTGCAGATGGACTGATGCATATGGATTTGTGTCTTTGGATCAAAGAAGCAAGCAACCAAACCAAGGTGGAGATCCCTGCTGGATGCGAGTCTCACGCTACATTTCCACCAGGGAAGGGCACTTGTTGGGAGAAAACCAGTCCTTGATTCAGGAAGACAGTGGTCTAAATTTCATATCAGATACTTACTAGCTGTCCCTACATGATGCATTTAACCCGTATGAGCCTCAGTTTATCATAGGAGAGATTAGATTTGATGAGCTTTTAGGATATTTTCCAGCTGCTAAATCAATGATTCTGCAAGCTTGATGGGGGGTGGGGGAGGCTTGATGAATATTTGAATATTGTTCATCCTTTGGAATGGGAAGATTTCTAAAAGAGAACATAGATTTAGACTTAAAAGAGACTTAGAAGCCATGTAGACCAGGGCATCTGTTGTATCATGCTGCCTCTCAAAATAAGAGCCAAAAAGAACCTTGGGGAACATAGTCAAACCTTCTTATTTTACAGAAAGAACTGAGACCTTCAAAATATAATGACTTTCCCAAAATCACACAGAGATCTGCAGAGAATGTGGGCTATATGTGTCCAGGTATACAAACACACTCTGGAATAAGCATTAATATTAGACCTATTTATTCTACTATAGGTAGTGTTCTCTCTGGTGCTCTCTTCTTTTATTCTCTCTCTTCTCTCATTCTCTCTTTTCCCTCCTTTTTCCCTACCTTTTTTGGTCTCTTCTTGTTCTCATTCATTGTTCATTCTTTCTCCATCTCTGTCTCTTTCTCTCTCTCCCCCTTCCTCCCTCCTTTTTCTGTCTTACTCCATGTCTAATTTTATTTTTCTCCATCCCTCTCTCTTCTCTCATCTTTTTGCTTTCTCTCTCCATGGCTCCTTCTGTCTCTCTCTATCCTTCTGCTTCCCTCTCTAATTTTCTCACTCCGACTCTGTCTTTGTTCAAGAGTTTTACAAATATTTCTTTTGTTCCACACAATAATCCTTTGCTATTAGGATCTCAGTTTTGTAGATGAAGAAACAAGCAGACAGAGGTTAAGTGGCTTACCTAGAGTCCAACAGATAATGAAGTAGCTGAGGCTAGATTTGATTCAGGTTAGGCACAGTCCCCTATGCCTCCTAGCATACCAAAGAAAAGTTCCTAGTTCCATTTATTCAGTCATTTTTCAGTCATATCTGACTCCTTATGACCCCATCTGAGGTTTTCTTGGCAAAGACTCTGGAGTGGTTTAACATTTCCTTTTCCAGTTCATTTTACAGATGAGGAAACTGAGGCAAACAGGTTTAGTGACTTTCCCAGGGTCACATGGCTCATAAGTATATGAAGCTGGATTTGAACTCAGGAAGCTGAGTTTTCCTGATTCCAGCTCTGGCGCTCTATCCATTGCACCACCTACCTGCCCCATGTGACTAGAAAACAGAGCTAAGGCTCCTGGGGCCTCAAAATTGGCCTCCCACTCTTGCAACAGATCCACACCATGAACAGGAACATGGCTTCTTGGACTGCCAGCTTCGTGTCATAGAGACAGGCAGAAACTACAACAAAAAGAATGCTTAGTTATTGCCATTTTAAAAAATAGATACCCTCTCCAACTCAGAGAGACAGAGAAAGAAAGAGAGCCCCCAAGCAAAGGGACAAAACAACATGGCCAGGTGAGTTCTGAACAAAGCAAAGCCCCTTCCCTGAGATCACATTGGCCTGCTCCGTAGGCACTGATTGGATTAATAGCAGGTATCCTGGAGGCAGCAACATGTAGTCTGCCATTTCAGCTGTTGACATCAGCAATGGCTATCTTCCTATCCAAGCTTCCCTACCTTCCTGAGAACCGTTCACAGAATCAAAGCCTTGAGTACAATAAGGCGAGGGCTTTGTGTTGCCTGAGGTCCCAAGGGATGCCCCTAGACCAGTACAATAACGAAACCTGGTGATAAGGGGAAATCAAGTGAATCAGAGAGTCCCCATTTACCTGGTTATTCTTCCATCCACTGGATCTCACGGCTGAAAATTAATCTCAACTAGGCTCAATGGCAGCAAGAGGGAAATGTCTGGCTGGAGTGGGAGGCACTTTGCAGAATCTACATTGGCTCCTTTCCCTATGGCACATGGATGGAGAGTTCCCACTGCTATTTTAACTGGGGCAGTCTTCATTTTGCTGGAAATAATTCAATGTCTTTGATTTTTTTTAAGTGGTCTGAGAATGCCAACCACAGGATACAAAGTCTTAACTTGGTTATTTTTGGTTATGAATATTTTTACTTGGGCTTTAATGGTACACAGGAAAATCCTTTTGAATGAGGAAGATGCATAGAAGGGATAACTAGGGTTCATTTCTTGTGGGATAACTTCTGTAGGATAAAAACGATGGGTTACTGTCCATGTTCTTCCCTCCATTTTCATCCTTTAAAAAAATAAAATAATATTTGAATTGTCCCTTTCATTTATCCTATGATAGATTCAAGGAAAAATAAGTTTCTCTCTCTCCTTTCTTTTCTCCATCTCACTTTTTTCTTCTTCTTCCCTTCTCTCTCTTTCTTCCTTGCTTCTTTCCATCCTATCTTCTTGTATTCCTTCAGTTGTGTCTTTATGCCTTCCTTCCCACCTTCTTTGCTGCCTTCCTTCCCATATATGAAGGATCTTCTACCCTGAGCTAAACTAAATGGGGTAGGGCCAAAGGTATATGGTATAGCCTCTCCTTTATAAGAATATATTTATTCGCCTTTATTTGGAATATTGTTTTTCTTTTTAAAAAAAAAAACTCTTACCTTCCATCTTAGACTCAGTACTGTGTATTGGCTCCAAGACAGAAGAGTGGTAAGGGCTAGGCAATGGTGTTAAGGGACTTGCCCAGGGTCACACAGCTGGGAAGTATCTGAGGCCAGATTTGAACCTAGGACCTCCCATCTCTAGGCCTGACTCTCAATCCACTGAGCCCACCCAGCTGCCCCCAGATATTATTTTTCTCAAAGATAACTGTGAGCCATAGCAAGAAATCCACTTGTGGGTAGAAGGAAAATCTTTGTTCAGGTGAGGTAATTTTACCTTTTTCAAGACATCTGGCTATCATTTAGTTAATTATCTTTGGGGGAAATAGGGATCAACCTGAGAGCACTGCCTAATCTCTTCACAGCAAGTGTCCTCCTTCTATCCCCCAGAACCACTTCTTCTCCTCCCTGCATTGGCTCAACACGAAGTAAGACTGCCTCTCTAGCTTGGATCTCTCCTACAATATGATTTTTCTTTTCTTGAATCATTTTTAAAATACTGCTTTGAGACGCAAGAAAAATCTCCTCTCTTTTCACTATTACGGGTCTTCTCTCGTCCCGACTGTCTCCTCTTCAGCTGCTAAGCTGTCCTACAATTCTACCTCCCCCTAACACTATCAGCCCTCCCCGTATTTATATAAGGACCCCAATTAAGCCTGAAATAGACTCGAGCACGGCAAACATTGTTTAAAAAATGTTAAGACATTCAGTCCAGTGCTCCTGTTCATTATTCTCCGATGAAACCTAATATTAGTAACAGCATGTACTGAGGACCTGGACCATGAATGAATAATGAAGCACTTGTAGGGGAAAACATGTGAGCACCTAGTTGCTTTCTTTGGCAGGCACCCAGTGGAGATGGCAGGGCCCTCGTCCTTACACAGCATTTGGAGGGTTGGCTTTGCAGAGGAAAAGTTGAAGCTGAGTGTTCCCAGTGGATTATCTAAGGAAGCTGTAAAGCTTTCCTCAGACTTGAACCCATCCCTGCCCGGTTCGCACTGATGCGTGCATTCGCCTTACGTGCTCATATATGGTTATTTCATCCACCAAAGTGCTCCTCCGAAGCTTTAGCTTGGGTTCGCCAAAAATACGCCGGAGGAACGCAAGCTTTGTCAGGTCCGAACAAGCTAGAAGGGCTTCTGGTATGAGCCTGAAGATGACTGTAGAGCAAGGACCAGACTAGCCACATTCAGAGAGGTTCACGAGCAGCCTGCCTAAAAAGGGATGGATTTGGTTGGCTCTCACAGCTCTCAGAGGTGTCAGGACACATTCAAGAAGTTTCCCCTGACCTCAGTTGAGTGAAGACCCATATCCAGAAAATCCCAGATCCTGGAATCATAGAGTATGATAGTCAATGCCTACACGTGTGGGTCTATGGATTTAATGCCATCTCCTGTGTGCTGCCCTTGGAGAGAGGAGAACTTTGTTCACATCCCACCCTGCTCCCACGGGGTCCCTCAGCAAGACTCTGTTGTCTCATTTACAAAATGAAGGGACTAGAGAAGGTCTCTTTCAGCTCTAATCTGTGATGTTGTCATTCTAGGAAGAAAAAAGGTTGGGGGAAGGTGGATGAGGGGGAATATCCACCATTGTGTTCCCTCTTGGACCCCTTCTCTTTTAGTGAAGGCTCCTCCTTACCCCTCTTTCCCTGACTCACCCCAACCCATAGCAAGCTTTATCTGACACAGCTTGGAATCACAATGGACTGAGTTGGGAAGACCTGAGTTCAAATCCAGCCCCAGATACTTCCTAGCTGTGTGTCTCTGGACAAATCACTTAACCTCTCTTGCCTCCATTTCTTCAACTGTAACAGCACCCAACTCCCTGGATCATTGTAAAGATCAAATGAGATAATATCCGTAAAGTGCTTATTGTGTCTGGTGTGTAACGGGCATTTACTCATTTTCCTTCTCTTCCCCTTCTCTTTTATATTACTTTGTCAAGGATACTTTCCAACGGACGTTCCCAAAGTATCCCACTGCGTGAACAGTTTCTCAGGATGAGATGATCAAGATTATTATCATGAAGACATAAAGTTGCGTATGAAAATATCCACGCCAGCCATGGAAGGCAGAGGTCCCCGGAACCGTGAGCTCAGGAGAGGACTGCCAGACGGCAGCCCGGATCGGGACTTGGAATCTTCCTTGCATGGGTGCCGGCTCACCCGGCAGCCCTACCCACCGGGCTGCGATGGCTTCCCTTCCCGCACATGTAAAGAAATGCCTGCTCCATCTGCAGAAAACAGATCACTCTTGTCAACACCGCATTTGCCCCATGAAACCTTAGCAGGGCGGTCAAGTTACACATTCCTCTTGGTGAAGGGGAAGGAGCCAGTCCTCCAGAGCTGGGGGGAGGTAGGGGGGGAATTTGCCCAGAGGATAGAGGTGGGGGTTAAATTTTGCTCTGGGATCTTAGGAAGGAAAGCATGTGATGGTCCAAACCATAAACTAAAGGAAGCTGCCCCCGGGACAGGGTAAAAGCCAGAAGCCTCAAGGAAGGAAGGGTTAAGTGAATAAAAAGGAGGAAAAGATGCAGTTATGTAACTTGGTGACATGTGGTACAAGAAATGATTTTCCCCATGCACCTGTACACACACACACACACACACACACACACACACACACACACACACACATCAACAAGGCTGCTCCAGCCGTCAATCCATGGACCTAAACGGCCAGGTCTGAAACCAAATCCGAAAATTGCTCACAACCAGCAGCAGTGGAGGAGTCAGTTATCCGGAGGGTGGGCCCCTCCTGAAATCCCATCTTGGGGGGTCGAATTTCAGGGGCCCTGGGATGCTGCAGCCACCTGACCTGGCTCCCTGAGCCTCATTGGCCTCTCGGTTCCCAGGCTGAGGCATGAGGTAACCAGAGTGTGTGGGAACCACGAATGCCTGGCCGATAGGCTTTTTCCCAGTCATTTATGAGACTTGGCCACTAATTCTGCCTGCTTACCTGGTTTGACTGCTGGTTATCAGGAAATGTGAACTGAGAGGACATAATGAGTTGATCTATACCTGAGGCTGAACTTAGTCACCTTCAGGGAAAATGACACCCGCTGGAGAAAATAGCAATTCAGAAAATCGGATTATTGGGATTGGGATTTGGCCGACGATTTATGTGAATGTATCTGTAGTCGCTTTGCTACACGACTACGTGATTGACTCAAATGAATCTCACCGTAGGTGGAATCTAAACACACGGAGCTATTCTATACTTTTCATTAGTTTAAATTGTGCGTTATTTTATCCATTCCTCTCCCCTCCTTCATTTTCTTAATCTCGCGAAGTTTTTGCATAAACAGAAGTTCTGTTTATACTGATGTGATTTGTTACTATGGTAACTTTTGGCCTTTAAAATGCTGACAATATAGCAGAGACAAGTCATGGAGGAAAAAAAATATCCTTGTTTGACAAGAATAAGTAGAACCTGTTTGGTGAACTGTAGGGCTCTGTAGAAAACCATCTCAATCAAAGGCAACTAACATTTATTAACATCTCTTATAAAGAAGGAAATAAATAAAGAAGGAAAGAGAAGCCCAAGAATGAAAGCCTTCCCTCGCTTCGGAGGGACTTCCCAAAACTGACCCAGAAGAACAGGAGCTGGTATTTGGGTCTCAAACCATCATTCAACATCCCAGTCATGCTTGAGTCCCAACAACTACAGCTGAAATTAGTAGAATGATTCGATATCTTCTTCCCCAAGATTCAATGGAAGAGATGTCACTGGTGCCAGCTAAGGTGGTCCTATAGCTCCCTCCTGGGTGGCAGCTGTACATTTCCAAGATTCCTCTGAATCACGATGCTTAGATTTATTAACCAGGGAAGCCCTCGATGACTGAAATGGTATTTGCCCTTTAAATTTCTTAACTTCCTTCCAAATTGGACTCATGAGTGTCTTCACAAGGAAAACTTTCCTGATCTCCTCACTTGTTCATGTTTTTCTTCTCTTCAATTTATCTTGTATTTTTTTTTATCTATTGCTATATTCTGTCCCCTCAGGAGAATGTAATCTCTTTGAGGACAGGGACCGATTTACAGTTTATCTCCATATTCCTCTTAGAATCCCCACCACACACTATAGCGTCTCGCACCTAAGAGATGTTAATAAATGCTAGTTGCCTTTGATTGAGACGGTTTTCTACAGAGCCCTAAGTTTGATCTTAACATTTAAGTAACACAGAGTCCCTGCCATAGTGGGTCTTGTAGAATTATAGGGAATTATGGGGAATGCACTTCCTCTTTTGATCTCTGCCTCAGAAAATTCCTAGCTTCTCTAAAGTATCAAGTTCTACCTCCTACATGACACTTTTCCTGATCTCGCCATTTATTTGTGTTCTGCCCTTTCTGAAATTACTTTAACTTTCTCTATATTTTATGCTTACCTTAAGAGCTGTCTAGGTTCAAATCTGGCCTCAGACAACTCCCAACCGTGTGACCCTGGGCAAGTCACTTAACCCCCATGGCCTAGCCCCTTACAGCTCTTCTGCCTTGGAGCCAATATACAGTATTGATTCCAAGAGAGAAGGTAAGGGTTTTAAAAAAATTAAATTAGCACATTTATTATTAATCTCAAACTCCATGCAGCCAAGAACTGTTTCTCATCTTTGCCTTGCTATTCCTGGCACCCGGAAAACCTGGCACATAGTAGGTACCACAAAATGCTCGTCAAATTAGATCAGATGTGACAAAACCTCATCGGTGGACCTGACAGAAGAAAGACCTAGAGAACCAAAAAATTTGGAAGAGTGGAAGACATGGCGTATGTCATGCCTGCTCTCCGCACAAATAAGAAATTAATTGTGGTTAAAATTGGATGGCATTCACGCTCCCACGTTAGCCTTTCATATTCTCCAACGAGCTAATCCAGTCCGCAAACATGTCATTAAAAGAGAAATCCCTCAAAGCACCTTTGTACATCCCTCCTTTTCTCGGGGAAGCAGGGGAGAACGTTTTGCTGGCCAGCACATATGCCCTAGAGATGGTGCCTGACATCTATTTAAACCTGTTGGGAACTATATCAAACATTAATGGGGATTAGTGTTAGAACTGGTGTAAACAGAGCCAACAGTCCACTAAAGTGTGGACTCACATTCCCATGTGCGATGCGGTAAGCAGAGCCTTTTAAGAAGGGAGTCACCTTCGGGAGATGGTGTTCGTTGAGCGCGTATTTGGCCGGTTGGAAACAAACACACCTCGGATATGTTTACTTCATACCACCGGCGTCTCCCCAGCCGCCCAAGCCCAGGTTTTCAGCCACGACTCCCTCAAGAGACAAGTCAGCTTCAGAATATGCAATTTCACCATGAAAAGTTTCGAACAGAGAGGGTTTTTTTTTTTTTTAAATGATTTAGTACTTCCAGGTGCGCTGTAATTCTTGGCAGAAAAAGTTAATTCCAGGTGTGTAATCTCCTAAAGAAATCTGTTGTCAAAGCGGGATAAAGCCATCACGTTAGGAAAATACAAATTCACCTATGAGCAAACTACAAAGTATGGCTCGGGAAAGGTCTGCGCCGGTCGAGGAAGCCCGCAGCATGAAAGCAAAACTCCCTTTGACTTCTGTAAACACTGGTGGGTTCTGGGCACAATTTCAAAAAAGGTGAAGCTGAACATGCATGAACATAGAGAAATATGACATGCTCTTAGTGGGAGGTATGGGGTGGGGTTTCAGTTCCAAGCCAGACTCTAAGACACAGACAAAGGAAGAAAGAAAATTCACTTTATAGCTTACAGATTTCCCCCTACCCCCACCCCTCCTTCACTTCGCGAGCCCAGCAGTACCCACTGGATGCCTCAGCCCACAACAACAGTGGCAAAGATGAGATGGGTGGCAGAAAAGCGGGGAGGATTCCACCAGCTCCCCTAAGAAGAAGGGGAGGTGGCCTAGATAGTGGAATGTTGTTGTCCCCTAACACAATAGGCATTTATTAATTGGGTTCCTTTTTAAGGAGCATTTATTTATGACAGGTTTATGAACAATATAACATGTACAGAACACTAAAGTCCTTCCAAGGCTTGTTTTGATTTCCATATGTTCAGATGAAATGAACATCCCATTCACAGTACCACCAGCTGCCCTTGAAGTGTTTGCCAGGATTGTATCCCTCGGGGGCTATTACCAACAGATTAATATCCTGTGGGTCACTTAATTTTTAAAAAACCACATTATATAGGCATTATGTGATTAGATGTCCTGCTTTTACAAGCCATTCAGAGGGGAGAGGGCTGTACTTTGTATCTGGTTCAGAAAAGATGGTGACCTCCTCTGATGGAGACCTCCAGCCTGGAGATCCCGAGAGGATCCTGAATGGACAGAATGAGTGTATTCTCTTCTTCTTCCACTATCAGAAGCCAAAGCATGGACAAGCCTTAAAATGAACAGCTTGTTTGCTTAGAAACAAACCAAGTTAGTTTGTAGGGAGGGTCTGGCCACGATCAAAAATTCCTCAGACAAGGTGTGGTCAGTGTTTCCTGTGGAGGGAGAAAGAGAGAGAGAGAGAGAGAGAGAGAGAGAGAGAGAGAGAGAGAGAGAGAGAGAGAAGAAGAAGAAGGAAGGAAGGAAGGAAGGAAGGAAGGAAGGAAGGAAGGAAGGAAGGAAGGAAGGAAGGAAGAAGAGAGAGAAAAAGAGGAATAAAGTAGAGAGAAGTGAAGATAAAGAATAAAAAAATCCCCTTTTCCCTATTATTCTATCAAAGCAAATTCTACCTATGGCAATAATGTTCACATGTGGACTAAAAATGTGCTCCTTTTTCTTCCTTTTACAAATTTGAAATATGCACATTAGATGGTCACCCCTCTTTTTAAGGACTGTCCCATTGGCTCAAAGGACATTGATACCTTGTCCATAGCTGATCTTAAGCATTTAATATGTTATTATCCTAATTAATAAGAAAGAAGGGATAATTAATTTCCATATCCAAGAAAATTCATCTGTGCAATAGAAAGAATATTGAGTTTGGAATTAGAAGATCTGGGTTTGAAGCCCAGTTCTGTCACCTATATGAGTCTAGACAGGTCATTTCCCTGTTTCAGGCCTCAGATTCCTTATCTATAAGATAAAAGGACTAGATGACTATTAAGATCCCTTCTATCTCCAAGTTTGTGATCCTATGAACTACAAATGACTCTATATTTTCAATAAATGGATAAACATGCTGATGTTTTCCTTTTCATTTCCTAGCTAGGTCCACTGCTAACCAAAATAGAAGTTAAATAGGAAGGGGTCCAGATGAGGCACAGAAAGAATATAGATATGAGCAATGTGGGATAGATTGGGGGAATTACCGACTCTATTCTATAACCCTTATCAGATAATAACTGAGGAATTGGCTTTATATTTGGGTACCATGGTTTAAAAATATGGATAAGTTGGGCGGTATCCAGATGACAACAAACAAGATGGCAAAGGGCCTTGAGTCCACATCATATAAGGGTATGAGACCACTTAGCCTAGAGAAAAGAAGATTTCTTGGGAGTTGATTACTTGGTGGAAATAATGGGAATCTGGAGAGAAAGTGACCGCTTTCTGCTGGGGTGTATAATAGTGTTGTAGACAAATTAATAAGATATTTAAGTTTAGGGATTATTAGGAGGCTTATCAAGCAAGGCTGGAAAATTCTAAATGGAATGGGGAAGCAGGAAGTGGCTCTCTCTTCTGAGATGGACTCCATGTTGGCTGAGTGAGAGTGGTTGCTCACCAAATGACTCAGTGGGAGACCTCAGAAAAAGTGGAGTTTGTATCCTGGTATCCTGAAGGAAGAAAATCATCTGTCTGTGGGAAAGTTAGGTTGAGTCTATCAAACCTGACCGGGGCTGCTGGTCATTTCAGGCTGGTTTAACTCCCTAACCTTAACCATCTCAAGGATTACTGGCTGAGGACCTGGGAGAGCTGTATCATCACTGGATTTGGACAGGACTCAGCAGTGAGGATCCCACTTCCATCCCTGATAGTCCAGCTATGTCTTTATATAGCCTAAAGCTTAGTGTAAATAAGTTCCTACCCTGACCCAGAGACTTGCCCATAGGTTGTAAAAATAGAAACCCCTTTTCCCTTCCTTCAAACTAAAGTTTATTCAATTAAACTTGTGTTTATAAATCCTTTTGTCCCCGTATTACTAAGTTATTTGTTAGTTTCATAGACTCCCTGGCTAGGTGTATCTGTGGTGGCAATTGGTCTCAACTGCCAATCCATAATGCCCATTCCTTGTTCTTTGGAGGGGTTTGTGGTTTCCCAGTTTGTTATTCCCAGTCTGTTGCCCTGTCCAATCTTCCTTCTCTCCTTTCTCTAAACCTAGTAATATTTAAGTTACCCATAAGAGTTCCCCATAAGAATAAAGAAAAGGCAAGTTGGCCATATTCTTGCAAGCACTACAAATTTGAGGAAATCATATTCCAAATTTTTCAAATGAAGGATAAGTAGGATCTCATGAACTAAAATAGGACAAGGGAAGTCAGTCCAGGAGGGACAGAAGGCACTCAAGAATGAAAATCTGAAGACAAAAATGGAAATCATCCTGATGAGAAGGGAAAGCAGCATTCATCTAGAGACCAATGTGGATACAAGCCAGTCAACTTAGATTTTTATAAAGATGTACAGAAAGTGGAAGCCCAATAACACAGGATGGATATGAGTGTGTCAGAGCCCTATAAATATAGTGTCAGAAGTACAAAAGTTCAGAATGATCTGAAGCTGGAGGGGAAAACTAAAGACCACAAAATAAGGGAGTGGCATTTTGGGAGCCATACTGGAAGAAAATGGAGACTCAAAGAATAATAGATAACAGACAACAAAGAGGAAGCAGAACAGCTGGATTCTTCCTTTACTTCTGTTTACTCCACCAAAGAGAATGACCTTTGAATTGTAGCACACAGAACAGAAAATCTTAACCAGGATTGTACAGCCAAGAGAAGCAAAGTGATAGTGAGAGAATTTCCAGGGCCCTTAAGGAATCATTTCCCCAAAGAAACCACATTGTCAGGTCCCAAAAGAATCAACAGGTGGGATAGTTGAGTCATTGTCAATAGTATTTGATAAATCATGGAAAATGGAAGAGATGCCACAGGATTTAATAAAGATGAATGTCTTGGCTTCCAAAAAAAATTATATATATGACTGAGTTTGCAAACTATGGGCCAATGAGTCTGATTTGGGCTCCTGGGAAAATTCCAGAACAGCTCTTTAATTAAAAAAAAAAAAAGAGGAAGTGGAAATGACAAAGAGCCAGCATGATTTCATCATGAACAGGCCATGCCAGACTAACCTGATTTCCTTTTTTTTTTTAATGTGACTACTAACCTGATAGAGATTGTCATAGTCACCGTTTATCTAGATCTTAGTAAAACATTTGCTACAATATTTTGAACTGTTCTTATAGGAAAAAAAATGAGAAAAGCTGCACAGTATTACCATCATATGGACTTTCAATTGTTAAATGTTAGGACTTTTAAAATCATCATTAATGGGTTATCTACTTGACAGCAGGTCTTCAACTGAGAGCTGCAGAGATCTGTAGTGGCCCCTGGGCCATTTAAATTTTTATCATTGATTTAGATAAAGGCATAGATGAAATGCTCATCACATTTGCAGGTAACACCTAATGAGGAGTCAACAGTCAAAAAGAACTCAACAAGCTAGAACTTTGGACTGAAGCAAATAAAATGGAATTCAGTAGAGTCAAGTGAAAAGTCTCTCCTGTGGATTTGAAAAATCAACTTTATGCACACAATAGAGGGGAGACATAGGTAGAGGGCAGCTTTTCTGAAAAGGATCTTGGGGCTCCAACAGCAGGAAATAGCCCCAAAAAAGGCAATGTGAGCTCAGGCTACTTTAAGAGAGGCATAACTTCCAGAAGAAGAAATCATTAGTGCCGAAAGATCTCAGTGAGTTCTAGGTATGAGAGTGAAATTTTACTCCAATCAATCACTATGCATTTGTTAAGGACATTCTGGGCATCAGGCATTGTGTTAAATACTAGAAATACAGAGACAAAAGTGAAACGCACATAAGTTTGTAAGCTCCTACCCTCCAGGAGCTTACATTCTAACCGGGCAGACAACACTTAACCTTTTCCCTTCCCTTTTAGAATCAATTTTAAGTATCGGTTCCAAGGCAAAAGAACAATAAGGGCTAGGCAGTGGGGTTTATGTGACTTGCTAGGGTCACACAACTAGAAAGTATCTGAGGCCAGATTTAAACCCAGAATGTCTGACTCTCTAACCACTAAGCCACCTGGCTACCCTGAGGATGATTCTAATACCATTATTTTGAATTCATTGTATCTCAACACCTAAAACTATAAACAGATAATTGAGAGATTTTTCTGCATTTAACTTTAAAGTTTTTGTGCTTTATATATGATCGATTTTTATAAAGGTACCAGGCACCACTGAGAAACAGGTATACTATTAATTGTACATTTAAAATTAAGTTGTTATTTTTAAGATATCATAGATGTTTACAAGGAAAAGAGTATGTGGTTTGGTCTCCTTCACACACACACACACACACACACACACACACACACACACACACACACACACACACACACACGCACTACCTAAAGTTTACCCTAAAGCCTGATTCCTTTTGCTTGGTGCAACTATTGAGTCTGGGGTCCTTAAAGTACGGAAGGAGAGTGATCTATATCAGCTGCAGTCTGACCCTTCTTATGAAATCACATACCCTTGAAGTAGTGCAGTCAGTGGAGACAGAGTCCTCCATACATACAATTTTATGTACACATATGTTTCAAGAGGCTTGTTCCATCAAATAGAAATTAACCAGATTAGCTGAGTTGGGGACCCCGGGGCCCCAAACCATATTCAGACAGAAACTTGAAAGGGATTAAAGGAGGAAGGAAATGAGATGGATAACTGGGTGGCATGTCTGTGAACTTACCTAGACAAGCGATGGTGGTTTTGTTGATTTTGGGGGCTGGGGTGGACTGTTATTCCCCCTGTGAAGGTGGGACCAGAGGAAGAAAGAAATGCCAAATGCTTGGGCTGTTTTAAATAATCCTAGGTTTTTGGTTCTCTGGAAACCTTTTTTGGTTGTTCATGCATTCAGGGTCATAATTCAGTTAGCTTAATTCCACCGATTTTACTGAGCATTGATTACCAGGCGTGAGACTGTGTAGATGGGGGTTTTTTCTTCTATTCTTTAGCACAGAGCTTGGCACATGGAAGAAGCTTAATAAATGTGTAACATAGAGGACACCAAAGTGATTAAGAGAGAATTCCTCCCCTCAAGCAGCTACTTTTCTATGTCCAGACACAAAAAAGAAGACACATAAACAAATATTTCTAGCATGAGGTAGGGGGAATATATGTGTCATAGGAGAGATAATAATAGCCACAAAAAAATAACAATCATAATAATATTCCTTGATCCTGGGGAATCTTTCTCCTATAATACAAAATGTCATTTGGACTCAGTAAGTGTAAAATTCTTCAAGAAGGGGTGGAGTCTAAAGACTTTGACCTTCATTCTGGAGGTCATATTAATCAGTGGTCAAAGGCAACACCTAAAAATACTTTAATCTCCTCCAGGCAAGATACAACAGGCATAAAACTATTGAGGAGAAAGCTTGTGGCTGAATGGTAAAGAAACTTCCTGATATCCTCAAATCAAAGGTCTAGTGAAAAGAATACTTTTTTTTTTATTTTAAGTAAGATGACTTTATTGGAAATTCTTCCAGTTTTATGAATTCATCTTTGACTTTTTCACAAGTATTCAAGGAGGAAGTTTGATAATTTTGGTTAACCTATTCTCTTCCCCCATTCCTAACAGTCAGAATCATCTTAAATGTTTGTGAACCCATTTATTATTCCTCATCTTTAAAAAAGTGGCATATCCTGTGGTCGGGAACATTCATGTATTAGTGCCTGCACGTTTTCTTTTTCAGTTAATTTGGATAGTTCTTGAACCAGGGACCTTCTTTAATTTATTTTTTATGTTTTTAAATATTTTATTTTTTAGAAAAATTTTCCATGGTTACATGATTCATGTTTTTACTGAAAAGAATACTTTTAAAAGCAAAGAGCAGCTGGGTGGCTCAGTGGATAGACAGCCAAGCGTAGAGATGGGAGATCCTAAGTTCAAATATGACCTCAGATACTTCCTAACCATGTGACCTTGGGCAAGTCAGTCCACCCCTATTGTCTGATGCTTACCACTCTTCTGCCTTGGAACCAATACATAGTATTAATTCTAGGATGGAAGTTAAAAGTTAAAAAAAAAAAAAAAAGCAAAGGGTACCTCTTTAATTCCAATCTTAATGTCTACTTTGTGGGACTCTTAAATGGACCATAACATATTTGGAAAGTATTCTCATAAAAACAGTCCAATATAAATGACACAAAGGATCCATCATCTCCAATCCATCCAATCCTAGAAAAAGATGAACATTTCCTCACCAAAAAAGAGGAAGTGAATTAATAGACATTCTGTCTACCTGAGCTGTTTCTACCTGAACCCAGTGGCAAAAGGGGAATTCCGAGATGAGGATATCACCAAAGCTTCCATCTCTCTGCTCTGAGAAATTTTTCTGACAATCCTCCATGCTTGGAATGTTTTACCTCCTTCTCTCCACCTACTGGTTTTGCTTGCTTCCTTAAAGCCCCAATTAAAATTTTATCTTTTACAGGAAGCCTGTCCCACTCCACTCCCCTTAACTCTACTGCCCCCTCTCTCTTTTAGTTATTTCCCACTTACCTTTTTCCCTCCACTTACCTTTATACAAAATTCGTCTGTACATATTTGTTTGCCCTCCTTTAGACTGTGAGCGCCTTGAGGAAAGGGATTGTCTTTTGCCTCCTTTTCTATACCCAGCACTGGGACCAGCCGCTATCTCATAGTAGGTGCTCCAGAAATGTTTTTTGACTAGATGCTACTTTAAAAATAAATCATTTCAATTTGTATCATAATCAGATAAACACTGACCATTAAAGAACAACGATAGGATATTGAAACAAGATTTATCAAGTGCCTACTATGTGCCAGGTAATGTACTGAGTTCTGGGATACAAACACAAGCAAAGATCTTCTTGATTTGTCCTATTTCTCACTGGCAAAACCTACTTGGAGGGAGATAGCACAGAAAAAGGGAAATGAAAAGAGACAGGGTACAGTAAGTTGACCAAGATGGCAACAGTATTTAAGTCCAGAAAGTCAGAAGCACAAAAGGCAAGGAATAAAGATGGAGAAGCCTAAAATCCTCTCCAAAGTGGAAACTGAGAGGAACCCACCAATGGGAGAAGACACCTGGTATGGAAGAGAGATGTTCTGGGATAAGAAGGGCTCGGGTTCAAAGGGAAATTGCAGGGTGAAACTGCAGCTCACAAATGATCAGGGGTATGCTGGAGCTAGCTCATACTAACTCAAGAGCTGGTTGTTAAATTTTCAGTGTGATCATTTACACTTCAGAAATCAGCAAATGCTATACATCAGCTTTGGGGTTTTTTTATCTTGTTGATTATTGAGGCTTAAGAAAGTGAAAATGTTAATAATGCAGATTAAATTTAAAAGTGTGTGCTACCTACATTTTTGGAGGGGAGAATTGATCATTAAACATTTACCAACACAGCCCTGACTGGTCTTGAGGTCCCAAAAGGCAGAAGCACAGCCAGGAAGGGAATGTAGGATTTATCCCTAGATTATTTGTATCTGACCTCCATGAAATCCATCAACATAAGATAGGATTTCTCCATTAGAATGTAAGCAAGAGGGGCAGCTGGGTAGTTCAGTGGATTGAGAGTCAGGCCTAGAGACGGGAGGTCCTAGGTTCAAATCCAGCCTTAGACACTTCCTAGCTGTGTGACCCTGGGCAAGTTACTTGACCCCCATTGCCCACCCTTGCCACTCTTCCACCTAGGAGCCAATACACAGAAATTAAAGGTTTAAAAAAATTAAAAAATAAATGTAGGGGCAGCTGGGTAGCTCAGTGGATTTAGAGTCAGGCCTAGAGACGGGAGGTCCTAGGTTCAAATCCCGCCTCAGACACTTCCCAGCTGTGTGACCCTGGGCAAGTCACTTGACCCCAATTGCCCACCCTTACCACTCTTCCACCTAGGAGTCAATACACAGAAGTTAAGGGTTAAAAAAATAAAATAAAATAAAATAAAATAAAATAAATAAAATAAAATAAAATAAATGTAAAAAAAGTAAGCAAGTAAAGATCTCTTCATTCTTTGTAATATCATCCTCATCCTTCTTTTGTTCATTTTCTATCTCACCCTCTTTACTGATTCCTTCCTAATCAATCTATCAATGATCAATAAACCAGCAATTATTTATTAAATGCATATTATACACAAGATTCCATTACTAGGCTTATACCCCAAGAAGAACATTAATATGGAGAAAGTATGTTTATACCAACATATTTACAACAC
This sequence comes from Gracilinanus agilis, assembly GCF_016433145.1. NCBI lineage: Eukaryota > Metazoa > Chordata > Mammalia > Didelphimorphia > Didelphidae > Gracilinanus > Gracilinanus agilis. The sequence continues at coordinate 682,325,813 of NC_058132.1, forward strand.
CATTTTTTATGACAGCAAAGAATTACAAATAAAAAGAAATGTTCATCAATTCAGAAATGGATAAACAAATTGTATTACATGAATGTAATGGAATATTACTGGACTGTAAGAAATAATGAATATGATAAATACAGAGAAGACGAGAAAGATCTACATAAACTAATGCAGAGAGAAGTAAGGAGAACTAAGGAAAAAGTCTTCACGGTGACTACAGAAATATAAAGAGAAAGAACAATCATCACAAAAAAAAAAAAGATAATAGTGAATGTTGCAAAATTACAAAGATCTGGTAAAGCTTGAAAGAAGAACTACAAGAAAATATTCTCACACACACTCATCTTTGCAGAGGTATAAGTTCCACAAGTATATACTGTAAATATTTTTGGACTTTTTCAAGGATTTATTAGTTAAGCTAAATTTTCCTCTTCTTTTTCATTATCTTTAAAAATATTGTTTCTTTAATGGGATGAAAGTTCCTTCAATACCAAAGCCTTCTCACCCTAGAACATCCTTCCATCATGCCAGTCCCTTTCTCCCATTGATAAGTTCTTCCCTGGACCTTCATTTTGGGGAGAGGCCCAAGCCAGTCATACTTGCTTCCCCTCCTAGCTCTGCTTCTGACTTTCCAGACAGAAATCTTGTTCCTGTATCCCCTTCTCCCAATAGCCACTTTTCCAGCTCTCTTTTGTGTCTTGTTTTCCTCCATTGGAATATCTTCATTCCTTCAATTCTTCAGTGTCTTCAGATCAAAGACTCATTTTCTTCTTTCCTCACATTTGTATTTCCAGTGCCTAACACAGTACCTAGCACATAGTAAATGGTTAATAAATGCTGGTTGCTACTAGAAATGCTAGTTGTAGCAATAAGAGCAAAAAATAAAATAAAATAAAGAAATTGAAGGAATAAAAAATAGGCAATGAGAAAACAAAATTACTCTTTGCAGATGATATGACAGTATACTTAGAACCCTAGAGAATCAACTAAAAATATTATTGAAACAATTACCAATTTTAGCAAAGTTGCAAGATATAAAATAAACTCAAATAAATCATTAGCATTTCTATATAATACCAACAAAATACAGCAGGAAAAAGAGAAATTCCATGTAAAATAACCATAGGCAAGATAAAATACCTGGGAGTCTACTTGCCAAAACAAATATAGGAATTACATGAAAACAATTATAAAACACTTTTGAGACAAATAAAAACAGATTTAAACAATTAGAGAAATAGTTATTATTCATAGATGGGCTGAAACAATATAAAATAATGATCATTCTACCTAAGCCAATTTACTTATTCAATGACATACCAATCAAACTCCCAAAGAATTAGTTTATCATTCTAGAAAAAAATAAGAACAAAATTCAAAAGAATCAATTTAAAAAATGTGAATGAAGGTGACCAAGTAGTTCCAAATTTCAAACAATAGCATAAAGCCGTAATCATCAAAACAATCTGGTACTGACTAAGAAATAGAATAGTGGATTCGTGGAATAGATTAAGTACACAATACATAGTCGTAAATGACCATAGTAGTCTAGCATAAGAAAAACCCAAAGATCCAAGCTTTTAGGACAAGAACACACTATTTAATAAAAACTGCTAGGAAAATTGAAACCTAGCTGAAACTAGAACGATTTCACACCTTCCACCAAGATAAGATCAAAATGGATAAATGTTTTAAACATAAAAAATGGTATCATAAATAAATTAGGGTAACATGGGAAATGTACCTGTTAGATCTGTGGCTAAAAGGAGTTTATGACCAAATGAGATTGAGAGGATCACGGAAAGTAAAATGAATAATTTTATTTACATGAAATTCAAAAACTTTTTCGCAAACAAAACTGATACAGCCAAAATTGGGAGGAAAACAGAAAACATGGGGAAATTGCTATGTTACCTTGATAAAAGCTTCATATCTCAAATATATAAAGAACTGAGTCAAATTTATAAAAAAGTAAGAGCCATTCCCCAGTTGTTAAATGGTCAAAAGATATGAACATACAGCTTTCAGAAGAAATCAAAGCTATCAATAGTCACATTAAAAAAATGCTCTAAATCACTACTGGTTAGAGAAATACAAATTAAAAAAACACTGAGATGTCACCTCATATCTATCAGACTGGCTAACATGGCAAAAAAGGAAAATGACAAATGCTGGGGGGAGGAGTACGGGAAAAAATGGGATACTAATGCTTCCAATTTTTTCACTTTTCTTTGATTTCTTTGGGATACCAGTTTGGGATTGCTGAGTCAAAGAGTACGCAGTTTTATACCTCTTTGTTCCTTTGACTCAGAAATCCCACATTGGTATCCCAAAGAAATCAAAGAAAAGCAAAAAAAAAGATTTATTTGTACAAAAGTATTTGTAGCAGTGCTTTTTGTAGTGGTAAAGAATTGGAAACTGAGGAGATGCTATTGGGGAATGGCTAAAAAAAGTTGTAATGTATGATTATGATGTAATATTGTGCTATTAAAAATGAAAAAGGGAGTGGTTTCAGAAAAACCTGGGAAAATTTATATGAAATACTACAAAGTGAAGTGAACAGAACCAGGAAATCATTATACACAATAATAGCAATATTGTAGGGATGATCAGCTGTGAAAGACTTAGCTACTCTGATCAAGACAATGACCCAAGATAATTCCAAAGGACATGTGTCAAAAAATGCCATCCACTTCCAGAGAGTGAAATGATGAACTCTGAGTGCAAGTTGAAGCATGTTGTTTTATTTTATTTTTCTTGTTTTACTTTCTTTTATTTGTGTTTTCTTTTGCAGCATGGCTTTATGGGAAAATGTTATGTATGATTTTACATGGATTATTTATAGCTTGCCTTCCTAAAGAAGAAGAAGGAGCAGGAAAAAGAGAAAGAATTTGAAACTCAAATTTTTTTAAATAATTGTTAACATTGTTTTACATATAATTTGGAGACATTTGATAAATATATGAAATATATTTTAAAAGATAAATGAATGTAGGTTGCCATGTTGTCTTCTGCCTTAAGGGACAAAAACAATCAGGAATAGAAAAGAGGCCATCCAAGGCTCTAACATTACCATGGGGCCTAAGGGATACTCAAGTGTTTCTCTCATACCAACAACCAGAGGAGTTTCTGAAGGATGGAGAAAATTCGATATTGCATATACAAGTCACTGCCCTACAAAACAGATAATTATTTCTTCAAAAATTCACTCCTTTTAACTTTCTGCATATTATTCTCCCTATAAGATAGTGGAAAGTGTCCTACTCCTAGAGTTTAGAGGGTATGGATTTGAATCCAATCTCTAAAACTTACTGTGTGACAACAATAATGATGATAATAATAACTTATAAGTAATGAATAATTTTTAGTCTTAGTTTACCAATATGCAAAATGGGGATAAGAATAAGAGCATCTACCAAACAAGATTTTCCTTGAGGTTCAAATAAGATAATGTATCTAAAGTTCTTTATAATGTATCTAAAGTTCTCAAAGTGTCACAGAAATGTGATTTGTTGTTTTTATTGCTATCTAACTGGAACTCAGGAAGATCTAAATACAAATCTAGCCTGAGCATTTCTGGGAAAGACACTTAATAACTATCTGGCTCAGTTTTCTCATCTGTAAGGTGGGAATAATAGTTACATCCACTTCCTAGGACTCTTAAGAGGATAAAATGAGATGGTATGTTAGGTATTATTAATATTGTTATTGTCGTTATTATATTGCTTTCGACTCTTGTGACAAGTTAAATACAGAAATGGTCCTGGGTCAGGTCATTATCTTGCTATTATTCTTCATACTTAATGCTCTACTGCAGTTAGATAAAATAGATGTTTTTTGTGGTTAAATTAAAGTATTTGATTATAATCTTACCCTGTGGAGGCTCAATGTGAGCATACTCAAAACAAAACCAATTACAGACAGGACAACAGGGATAAAATGTACCTTGTCCTGGTCTCCCTCGATTTCGCTCTCTATTGCCAGGTCTCTACAGTTTGAACATAATCTTTTTTTTTCAAATTCCTTAGATTATGAGAATTTGGCATGGTGACGCTTATTTCGTTAATTATTTGTGTTATTTTTATTATCATTATTTGTATATCTCTGCCCTTTAAAGGAAAGACAAAGGATTTTTATTTTGCTACAAATTTCCCAATTATCCATATTTTTATGTCATATCCTTTTAACTTGACAGCCTTTTAGGTTATAGCTGGAAATCTGCAAACCCTATTGAAGGGTGTCCTACTTTGAGAGTGATGGACTTGATTTAATGAGATATTTGAAGACAAAAGCACTCAGCCAAAATTAGACTCAGGGAACAACTTCTGGATATATTCCAAGAAGCAGCAATTGCTTATACTCCTTAGCTCTTTAATACTTAACAGAGCTTATACTCTGTTAAACAAGATAAGGCTGTATATACCAGAAAGGCTCCTCAAGCTACCAGCCAACAAACATGTGGATGCTAGAGGCATTCTTTCATCAAAGGATCTCAGAGCACTTTCCCATGGAGTCATTAGACCTCACCACGTTCTGGATTGCCAAGTTTTATTGTCTCCCTTTTACAGATGAGTAAACAGAGGCTCAAAGTGGCCACCCAGTTCACTGGTCTTCAAATTGTGGAATGTGGGAAGGACTGGAGGTCCTCACTTCCTTGTTGACCCTCCATCCTCTGGACTCTCCTTAGAAACATTCTCAACCTCCCTTTGCAGTTTTATGTCCCTATTCCCTGTTGGACTTAGTGCAATTTCCAAATTGTGCCAGCCTCTTTCAGAGACCTTAGCTATGCATGATGATGCCAGGTTAGGGCCAGGAAAGGGGGTTGCAAATTATCCTAACTCCCCCTGCTGGTAAGCTTTTCTATAGCCAAAACAAAATAGTCATATTCTTATAAGTAAGTAAATTGCAGAGAAGATGCCAATCTGAATTGGTAGAGGGAGTTTCCTTCTCTGGAAGTTTCCTATATTTAAAAAGAAGAAGAAGAAAAAAAAAAGACCAGCCCATATTACCTATCCTACACAAATCATTTCCAACCAGTCAACCATCTTTTCTTGTCCCCAAAATTCCTCTCCACAATTTAATTCATATGAATCCCTCTAAGCCTCAGTTTCCTCCCCTATAAAATTAGTGAGTATAGATTCGACCTTTAAGATCCCTTCCAGCTTGAAATTCTATGATTCCACAATCCTTTCAGCCTCTCAAATGTATGATTCCATGGCTAAATGGGGTCCAAAAATGATTTCCTTGAAACTCGAGAATAATTAGAGAGCCAATTTTAACCTCACAGACCACCATTCGATTTAGGATGTCAGGTTATTCTTAAATCCAACCTTTTGTGGAGACACCAATGTGGGAAAATGTTTCTTCTGCAGATTTTCTTTCTTCTTTGGGCTGGTTCCCCCCACCCCTCCCCTCCCTCCGTCTGGCTCTCATTTTTTGTGCCTGACAAAATTCTCCCCAGTGCCTCAGCTCTAGACTTGGACTTACCAAGTGCCAATAAAGATTGTATGTTATCCTTAGACAGTGGTCGCATTCCCCACCTGCTAATTGCTTTCTTTCTCCTTACTGTTTCCGTCCCCTCATCAACAGAGGCTTCAGGAGAAAGGGCAGTGAGGTAGAACATGAGGAGGGGAGTGAGAGGCAGCCGAGTGAATGCAGCTGTAATTACACGGGAGCCCGGCCTGAAGCAGTCTTCTTGAATCAATTATAGACCCTGGATTACCGCACACTCCAAGGATGGGGCCTCTGTTTTAATTTGCTTAGAGAGCTAGCTTACTGGAGATAAGCAGCCCATTTTCTTCCCTTTGGCCCCCATCGTTGGTCCTTCCTCCAAATTCACAGAGCTCCCTTTCTAATGTGCCTTTTCCAAATCCATAGGACTATTAGGAAGTTGGGGAGAGAATGGCATTTTTAAATGGATTGTGTTGCTTTCCTGTAATCCTCCTACCATCGAAGCCATTGCTGGGTCATTGACCTATGAAGGTTCACTTCCAGTTGTACCTGTCCATGGTCAATATTTATCCCCTCAATCTCCATGTTGCATGTCCACCCACTCACCACCCCAAGACAGATAATGGCCCTGTTCTGTTCAGATCCCTATTTGAACATCTAACAGACGATACTGAAATGGCCACACCATCAGGATCAAAAGCTAAAAAGGGAATGTTCATAGCCATCCAATCAGTTAACAGGCATTTATGAAGTATTTCTCCTAAGGGATGGCGATACAAAGAAAGGCAAAGACACAGTCCCTGGCCTCTGGGAGTTCATATTCTAATGGGGGGAAACACAACTAGAAAGAGAAAATAGAGAGATGGTAATTTCAGAGAAGGCACTAACAGTATGTTGCGGGGTGTTGGAGGATGGGGAGAAGGAATCTTTCCTTTTTTAATTTTTATTTTGAGTATTTTCCCCTAGTTATATATTTCATGTTCTTTCCCTCTCCCCCAAACTCCCCTAACCTCCCTTAGCCAATGCACAGTTCCACTGAGTTTTACATGTATCATTGATCAAGACCTAATTCCATATTATTGATAGTTGGACTAGAGTTATTGTTTAGTGTCTACATCCCCAATAATATCCCCATCAGCCCATGTGTTCAAGCAGTTGTTTTTCTTCTGTGTTTCTCCTCCCACAGTTCTTCCTCTGAATGTGGCTAGTTTTCTTTCTCATAAGTCCCTCAGCCTTGCTCTGGATTCTTGCATTGCTGCTAGTAGAGAAGTCCGTTATGTTCGATTGTACCACAGCGTATCAGTCTCTGTGTACAATGTTCTCCTGGATCTGCTCCTTTCACTCTGCATCAATTCCTGGAGGTTATTCCAGTTCACATGAAATTCAGAAGGAACCTTTCTGCTCAAGATGGGGTTTAATCTAAATCCTGAAGGAAGCCAGAGGAGCTAGGAGGGAAATGAGAGGAGGGAGAGCATTCCAACAAGTGCTGGAGACCATCATTGAAAAGGCACAGGGGTCTAAAGATGGACTGTTGTTTGTGAAGGGCAGCAAGAAGGCAGATGATGCTGGTCAGAGGGAATCAGAGTATAAAAAGACTTGAAAAGTAGGAAGTGGCAAGATTGCAAAGGACCGTACATGTGAAGTAGGGCATTTTATTTGATATTGGAAGTAATGAGGAGCCTGTGGAGTTTACTGAGTAGTGGGAGGGGATGACAGACCTGTCTGTGCTCTAAGAAAATCACTTTGGCAGCTAAATGTGGAATGGCTTGGAGTGGAGAGGAACCAAAACCATGAGGACCAACCAGGAGGCTATCGCAATAGTCTAGCAAATGTCATTGACCTAATTGATCTAATCAAAACATGATTGGCATCTGCCTCCTTCTTACTATGATGGATGAATTTTTCTGACATCAAAATCTGGGACAACACAGTGGAACTAAATTTAAATCAGAAACCCCACGTCACACTGATTCAATGTGATCTAATCCAGGCAGCATTTCTGAAGTTTTGACAATGTTCAAAGCACCGTGCTAAGGATCAGTGAGAATGAATGCCTCTCTCATGCTTATGTTTGGATACTCATAACCAGGACCTGCAAAAAAACTCATTGTCCAAGCTAGGCTTTAAAATCCTACTCAAACCTGTTTACAAACATATATTGAAAGTGAATGGCCAGATGGGAAAAACATAGTTATGAACCTTTCAGATGATAGAAAATGCTCAATGTGGCCAGTCAATATCATGGGCCTCTTCATTGTTCCCTTTGTTTCCTGTCTCTCTCTTCTCTAATTCCTTCTCCACATGGTTGCCAAGTTGAAATTCCTAAAACATGGACCTTTGTTCCTCTCCTCTGTGAAATCTTCAATAGCTCCCTATTGCCTCTGAAATAAAAATACAAAAAACTCAGCTTGGAGTTCAAAGCTCTCTGAAATCTGACTCCCATCTGCTCTCTAGTCTTAGTTCAATACACCTTCTTCACACAAACTTCATTTCAGCTAAATTGGTTTCTAGAAATTCTCTATAGCTGACATTCCTTCTACACCTCCATACCTTCGTCATGCTTGAGCTCCCATGTTCCACTCACCACTACCCCACTGAAGGTTCTAGGTTCTTTCAAAGCACAGAGGAGGTGCCACTTCCTACACAAAGTATCTGTCCCTTTTTAAATTACTTTGTTCTACTATGTGTGTGTAGTTTTGATATATAGATTTACTTATTTATTCATCAGTCTAAATGTTGCATTCCTTCCAATGGATCCTTCTTTGTGTCTTTGAATTCCCAAAGCTGCTTGCAGTGCATGCCTGAACTGCTCTCCCCTCTCCTCTTAGATTCTCTTAGAATCCCTGGTTTCCTTCTAGACTTAACTCCAACGAGAAGCCTTTCCCGATCTTCTCTCCATCATAATTAACTTGTGGGTTTCACATATTATTTGCATACATTTATATACATTTCCCCCTAGACATAATTAATATAAGCTCCCTGGGGACAAGAACCCTTTCATAGATGATGCACTGAGTTCAAATTTTATCTCAAACACTAGCTTTATGACCCTGGGCAAGTCACTTAAACTCTGCTTTAGTTTCCTCATCTGTAAAATGAGGATAATAATATTACCTACCTCCAAGCATTGTTGTGAGGATCAAATATGATAAGATTTGTAAACCACTTAGCAAAGCATCTGATACATAGTAGGTATTTAATAAATGCTTGTTGATGAAGAGATTGCTTTTACTTAACATTTGATCATGGTTGTTGAATTGCATCAAATTTAATATTTCCCAAATTTCAGAGTTGGAAGAGACCCCAGAGGTCTTTTTAGTCTGACTAGGTGGATAGAATGCTATACTTGGGGGGCATCTGGGTAGCTCAGTGGACTGAGACCCAGGCCTAGAGACCTGGGTTCAAATCTGGCCTCAGATACTTCCCAGCTGTGTATCCTTGGGCAAGTCACTTAATCCTTATTGCCTATCCCTTACCACTCTTCTGTCTTAGAACCAATACACAGTATTAATTCTAAGGCAGAAGGGAAGGGTTTAAAAAAAAAAAGAAGAACGTTATACTTGGAGTCAGGAAGACCCGAGTTCTAAATTTGCCTCAGATACTTATTGTGTGACTCTGGGCAAGTCATTGACCCTCTCTGCCTCAGTTTCCCTGACTATAAATTACGGATGATGTTAATAACACCTATCTCCCAAGACTGTTATAAGGTTAAAATGAGATAATATTTGTAAAAAGCCTTGAAAACCTGAATGCGCTATATTAATTCTAGCTATTACTAGTTATTAGTCCTATTTTAGTAAGTTTATAGCTTATTATCATTAAAGTATTTTAGTATTTATCATATAAAGTTTTAATATTATTATTAGGCATTATAAGTGGAAGCCCTCCCTGAATCAGAATCCCCTCTGTCACATCCAACCAGTGGTTTATCTGCCTTCTCTCGAAGACCTCCAATACAAGGGGATCCCCTGTTTCTTCGTACTTGTCCGCTAGGCAGTTTCACCCACCCTCCAGTCTCTATCTGCCTTTCTGAGAGTTTTAGTTATATGGCAGTGGATCGAGATTTGGCTTTTTCGGGGCTAATATCTCACTAGCAAACTTCTCACTCAATTCAAAACAGGAGCAAATTACTGTCTTTTCCACTTGAAAAGGCTGTATAGTTCCCATAGAGAAGGTTCTGTTCCCTCACTCTGGTCATTAGCACAAATCCTACCAAACGAAGCAAAATCATTTTAAATTGATTCCACTTGAGAACTAAAGAACTGCTCTAATGACTCAAATTGAATTTAGTTTTCCATATTATTTTTCTTAATTTAAAAATTGTAAACATGAATGCTAAGCCTTCCCATCACTACTTCTTCTTGCAAGTGCCCTCAGTGCTGACTCAGAGAGTCCGCCCGCCGATGGGTCCCCGAGAATAAATCATCCCCTGACAAGGGCATGGGATGAGCTAGCCAGTGTGATGTCAGTGCAAACATCAAGAATGGCACAATTCAGGGGCCCTGCTTGGGGATGGGATTGTAAATGTAAGAGGGAAAGGGGCTCTGGGGCTCTTCTCAGCCGGCCCTATTATCCTGACCTGAAGTCAACTGAGATGGTTGCCCCAGTGAATGCTGGTCAGGAATAGAGTTCATAAATCGAGGCCCACAGCTTGCTGGGTGTCCCCTCTGGTTGAAAAAAAATCAATAAAGAGGATGCACAGAGTATTAGGAATTTGGCCTCTTGTCTTCTGAGCTGAGCTGCGGGATCACATCCCAGAATTCTCCTGAAGAAGGCATGGGAACTTGGAATTCCTCTTTGTAAGTTGAAATCAGTCTGGTTCCCTTCCTAGAAAAAATGTTGGCATCGGATGGATGTTTTCTTCTTTTCCTTTTGTGTCAGCTTTTAATCGTGCCTCTAGAGCAGTGGTTCCCAAACTTTTTTGGCCTACCGCCCCCTTTCCAGAAAAAATATTACTTAGCCCCCTGGAAACTAAATTTTTTATTTTAATAGCAATTAATAGGAAAGATAAATGCACCTGTGGCCATCACCGCCTCCCTGGATAGCTACAGCACCCACCAGGGGGCAGTGATGTCCACTTTGGGAATCACTGCTCTAGACCTTAACTAAAGAGGGACAAAAATACAGAATCTGTCTTCCTCCAAGAAATGTTGCCCCTTTCCTGGATCATAGATGTAGAGATGACACAGAGGGCATCATTTTACAGATGAAGAAGAAATGTCAGAGAAGGATAGAAGTCCAGAGAGGGTAAGGAATTTGCCCAATATTATATTGGCAGAGGCAGAGGCAGAATTTGAATCCAGGTCCCCTCACTATGGAGCCAGGGCTCTTGCCCTTTACCAGATGCCTCTGTAGTACTGATGGTGTAGGTCAGTGTGGGTTACTGGAGTTAAATACATTTGATTTGTGGATGCTAAATCCTAAGAAGGAAATATGACATGAGCACTGAGAATATGTTTAGAACCAAAAGAGATCTCAAAAGCTCTCCTCATTTAACAATAGAATACAAGCTCCCTGAGGACAAGGATTGTTTTGGCTTTGTACCCATAGCACCCAGCATAAATAAAGTAGGTAACCAGTAAATGCTTGTCAAATTGCATTATAGATTTAAAGTTTTAAGGGATCTTAGAGGCTATTGAGTCCATTTTACAGATTTGGAAAGTTGAGGTTCAGAGAAATTCAATGGCTTGCTTAGGGTCATATAGCTACTATCTAAGGTGGGATTCCAACCCCCATCTTCCTGACTCCAAATCCAGTGTTCTATCCGTTGTATCAAGCTGCATCTTTCTCAGTCAAAATGACAAATAAGGAGACATGCCCAGAATGGGAAAGGAAGACTTGACTAAAGCCACCCATTAAATTAAATGTCAGAGCCTGAATTTGAACCCTGGTCCTCTGACTCCAAAGTCAGTATTGATTCCACCGCTGTCGTGATGCATCTTGCCATGCCATACAGCATCATACCATGCTAGGCTCCTGAATGTCCATTCATCAACTTCCTCTTCCTGTCTTTCAATAAAGCATTTTGTGTAAGCAAACATTCTGATCACAACTGTCACAGCTTACATCTACATAGCACTTAATAGTATCTCAAGAGCCCCTCACGACATCCCTGGAAGATCAGCAGTAGAAGGATCATTACCCTCATTTTATAGATCAATAAAAAAATGATCAGAGAAGCTATGTGGCTTCCTGAGGGTCACACAGCAAGCAAATGAACCCAGATGTTCTGGCTCCAAATTCAGTCTCTTTTTTTTTTGTTTTAATGTGTGAAATTTTAGTTGTAGAGCTACAAGGATGCTATGGACTAGGAGAGTAACAATCAGAATGATACCAAAGGACCATTGGTACCCTGTTTCAATAGGGAGGAAGTTCTCTATCTCTAGAAACTTTAAAGCAAAGCATCATAATATGAGGGGCAGCTAGATGACACAGTGGATAGAATGCCAGATCTCAAATCAAGAAGACTTGATCATCTTCCTGAATTCAATTCTGGGGTCAGACTCTTACTAGCTGGATAACCGAGAACAAGTCACTTAAGACTTTTGCCTCAGTTTCCCCATCTAGAAAATGAGCTAGAGAAGGAAATGGAAAAACTACTATAGTATCTTTGCCAAGAAGACCTCATCTAGGGGTGGGGGGTCACAAAGAATCGGACACAACTGGGAAAAAAATGGCTGAACAGCATCATAGCATAAGAGAGTTGGCCTCAGAAACCCCAAGACCTAATCATAGAAAGTAAGAGGTTGATAATGAGGTGTTAAACCGATTGCCACAATTTCACCATTAAGTGAACCCTTGATTGAGTTTGAACAATTAAGTTTGATTAACAGTTAAGTCTGATAAGCCCTCAATTAAGTTCCTTGAGTAAATTAGGCTGGGAACAACACCATTGGGCAAGAAACAATTGGCCATGCCCCTTGAGTGACCTTTAAAAGACAGTGGAACCAAAAGAGAGGAAATTGGTTTGAGTTGGACTTGAGAAGGACCCCAGCTTCCCTATATGAGATGCACAAAAGATGAAAGGGGCTAGAGTAGGGGATTCCATGAAAAGCTGGATGGACCTGGGAGAAATGAAGAGTAGGCAGAGGCAGCCACCACACACTGGGGGTGCAGTTGTGTGGGCTGATCAGGCATGAGGGGGAACAGCTGCAGTGTGGATGAAACCCTTCCCTTCCCCCTACTCCAACTAGAGACCCTAAGGCAGCAAATTTGCCTTTGTTGCCTTAGGCTAACTCATGGGAACCTAAAGCCCTTTCCTCTGGGCAAGGGAAAAGTCAATTTACATTTCTTTGTTTTCAACCATTCACTATGTTTACTTTAGCTTTATAAACAATGTTAACTTTAGGCATTTGCTAATCTGAGTGTATTCATTGGGATTGAAGTTAGGAAGAGACTTTGAAAGGGAGCATCTCAGGAAAGGAAGAAAACAATTTAAAACTTTGGCTGGAGGCTCAGAGCTAGAAAGTTAAGAGCATTTTAGTTTTTTGGTTACAATTTTTTTTTTGTTGTTACAACTTCTCACATCTGAGAAAGGATGTCAATACAGAAAATACATGTAGATAATAAATCTGGAATGGGTAGAGGGGGACAAATAGAAAGGCTTGAACAATCCTGCTGATCACCTCACTCCATCACTGTTATTTCATAGATTTATAGCTAGAAGAGTTTTTAGGAGCTATCTATGCCAACACATTCATTTCATAATAAAGGGAAATGAAGTCAAAGGAGGTGAATGATTTACCCAAAATAGTAAATACAGAGGTGGGACTTGAGGCTCCTCTGAGTAGGTATATTCTAGAGAGAATTCCTGTTCTGGAGAGTCACTGAAGTTCTATGAAATTCTGAGGTTCTATGAACATAAGTTTAAATATTAAAATATTATATTGCCATTTCCCACTGTAGCCCTAAAAGGAATGTTTCAGGTATTGGGTGTGGGAGGAGGGGGATTCCCAATTTCATTTAATTTGGATTTTTAACATGTTTTTTTTTTAATATGGAAAACTTAAAGGTCACTGGCATGAATATCTCCATCTCCCTACTTGTATTCATCGGATCTAAAGAGGCTTAGCAGGACTGTAGTTCATATAAGTGGACACCTCAGACCTCTCTCCACACTCTAATGAGAGAAAGAAAGAGGCCTCCTTACATTCTCTCTTGGTCCATTCGAAGTACTTGAACACTATCCCTGCTAGGCTATAATGGAAATGCTGGGAATTCCATTTTCTGCACCTGCTTTTCCTAAACAACTCTCAGGACTGTGCAGAAAAATCATTCTTCAGGCCATCTCCTATATCTAGAGTAGCACATGCCTTCCAACACATTATAATAGGAATAGCTGGAATTTAAATGTTTTGTTTTAATTTTTGTTTTAATTTGTTTTAAAACTTACAAAGGACTTTATGTTCATTAGTTCGTTTGATATTCACAAATGATATTCACACAGTCAGGAAGGGGCTATTATTATCCCCATTTTACAAATGAGGAAATGGAGGGAGGTCAGAGGATGTGTTGATGGAGCTGGGTAGAATGCACCATAAAATGCTAGATTTGGGATAAAGCAGGCCTGGATTCAAATCCCCCTTCCAATATTTACTAGCTCTTTGACTATGATTAAGTCTCTCAAACTCTCTGAGACTCTTTCCACAACCATAAAACGGATAATAATAACTGCAGTGTCTACTTCACAAAGTTGTCATAAGGCTCAAATAAAAAAAAATACAGAAAAATCTCTTTGCAAATTATAAAGAGCTATACAAATTATTATTAGCTATATGAAGTGCTATTGTTGTTGTTGTTGTTGTTGTTGTTACTCTTCTCATCTTTTTTTATGGTGTTCAAATAGGAAAAGCCCTGAGACAAGTTACTATTCTGCTATTATTCTTTCTAAAAATTACATTTTATTGATGACTCTGGTTTTTGTATCGATTCCATTTCCCAGTATATTCTACCCTCTCCCACTCCTAGAAAGCCATCTCTTTTATTGAAGAACAAAAAGAAGTTAGTGATACCGAGATATTGAAAAAGTTTGATATTCTATGAAGTGTTCCACACCCATATTCCCACACCTTTGCAAAGTAGGTGAAGGTAGCAGGTTCAACCCCTTCTTCACATAACCTAAATTGATCAAGGTTCCTTAAAGATATTATATGGTGAAAGGCACTTAATTCTGAATTTATATCAATAGCCTCCTCTATTTCTGTCAACAAATCATTAACTTAATTTTTTCTATGTATCTTTATTCATATAATGTTGACTAGCTAGACATACATTTACCATATTGTTGAAGTCATATGAATATCTTACATGGAGGATCTTTTTATTCCCCTCTCATGTATTAACTGTTTCCCAGTCTTCATCCAGAGGTAAACTTATTATCAGCATGAGAATCAATAGTAATAACATCATCATCATCAACTTTTTTCATAGGCACCTATATGGTGATGGACCATATCTAAAATCAAGATGACAGCTTTGAGCATAGAGGCTATCTCTCACTGATCTAGTATCCCTTAGAGCCAGCTTCAGAGTAATCTAATTATCTCCCATTTCCCATCTCTATGCCTTTGCACAAGCTGTCCCCATAATTGAAATGTTCTCTATCCTTAACTTTAAGCAAGATTCTCTTCCTACCCAAAGTCTTTCTTGACCCTGAAGTTGGTAGTGTGCTTTTCCATCTCCAAATTGCCTTGTAATTACATTATATTTATTATTTTTATTCATCAATCTATGAACAAGTTATTTTGCTTCTGTAAAAGGCAGACTCCTTGAAGCCAGGCACTGTTTTCTTTGTATATTTGAATCTTCAACACCGTAGACACAGTAGACACAGTAGACAAAGTAGACACATTTAGTAAGTATTTATTGGTTTAGATTGAATTGGATCTATCACCAGCATCTCTTCCTAAATGAAAATAGCAAGCTATCTCAGAGTTTGTTCACATCTAATAGAGAGGAGCAAGAAAGTTTCCTGCTCTAAGAAGAGGACTGTGCAATTAGAACAATACAGGAATTTCCAAATTTTTCCACAATCTTATTAATAAAGAACCTTGGAGGGGGGGAGGGATTAAGATGAGCAACATACAAATGCTCCCCTGATTCCTCTTGAATTGACTGAAAACATAGTTTTGTAGGGCTAGCATACCAAGGGTACCCCAAGTTCCTAGTTTTATCTGTTCATGACCACATTTGGGGTTTTCTTGTCAAAGATACTAGAGTGCTTTGCCATTTCCTTCTCCAGCTCATTTGTTTTAAACCCTTGTACTTCGGTGTATTGTCTCATAGGTGGAAGAGTGGTAAAGGTGGGCAATGGGGGTCAAGTGACTTGCCCAGGGTCACACAGCTGGGAAGTGGCTGAGGCTGGGTTTGAACCTAGGACCTCCCATCTCTAGGCCTGACTCTCACTCCACTGAACTACCCAGCTGCCCTCCAGCTCATTTTACAGATGAAGAAACTGAGGGAAACGGGATTAAGAGACTTGCCTAAGGTCTCATAGCCAGGAAGCGTCAGGTCAGATTTAAACTCGGGAATACATGTCTTCCTTACTCCAGGTCCAGAGCTCTATCCATTGTACCACTTAGCTTCCCCTAGCTCCATTTAAGGCACTCATATATAACTTCATATGGGCAATAATGGGGATCATGGATAATTAATTAGCTCTCTCACTTATCCAAACCCAATGTGGTAGACTTTTCTACAAAAAGAGAAATCTTCTAAGAGTTTTAGACTAGGTGTGTTGACTTGATATGAGTCAACAGTATGACAAAACACCCAAAATGCTAATCTTCTCCAATGAGACAGAATTCCAGCATCATAAGACCTCATAATCTCAGAGCTGGAAGAACCTGAGAGGCCATCTAGCCTACCTTGTCCTGGGCTAGTCTCCTGTCTCCAATATCCCTGAGAAGTAGTTGTCCAGCCTTGAGAGGAGAGCATTGCTACCTCCAGAGGTAGTTCATCCCACTTCTATATAGTTCTCATTTTTAGGATGAGTCATATGGAAGGGTGATGAGATGACAGATGCAGTTGAGCAAATTTTAGGACATTTTTCATTAAATCAAGTTTCAATATAATATTCTGAAAATTATCATTCCAAGTTCTGTCCTCTGGAGTCAAGAAGAATAAGTCAAATCCTTCTTCCACTTGACAGCCTTTTAAATCCTTGAGGACAGCTATCAGGTACTCCTAAGTCTTCCCCAGTACAGATCAAGGGAGATGGAAGCCCTAGTCAAACCCCAACTCAAACATATGGTTCAGTTATGGGCACTCCAATTTGGAAAGGACATTAAAAGCTAGAGAGCTGGGGGTAGCTAGGTAGCACACTGCTTAATTGCAATCCTGGGCAAGTCACTTTACCCCCATTGCCTAGCCCTTTACCACTCTTCTGCCTTAGAACCAATACATATTATTGATTCTAAGATGGAAGGTAAGGGTTGGGTTTTTTTTTTTTGATTAGAGAGTTTTCAGAAGTCAAACTATATAATGAGAAGATTGAAGAGCAGGCCCCAGATGATCAGCAGAAAGCACTGGAGATAGCCTAAAGAAAAGATCGAGGGGAAACATGATAGCCAATTCTGAATATGTGAAGGGATGTCATGATGAAGAGGAATGAGATGTGTTCTGCTATGCCTCAACGAGCTGAAGAAGGGGAAGTGGATGGAAGTTGCAAAGAGGAAAATTTCAACTTGATGGGAGATACAAAAATCTTCCAAGAATTACGATTATCTCATTGGGTTGGCCTACCATAGGAAGAAGCAGATTCTCTTCAAGAAAGGTTTATATTAAGGAATTGGGTAACCATGACATAGAATGGATTTTTACTCAGGCCAGGTTCAGAGGAGATGATCTCTGAGTCCCCTTCAAACTCTGAGGATCTGGTAACTATCACTTATTGTCCTCTCTAATAGATTTTAAGACTTTTGGCTGAAACATCTAGTATTAGAATCCTAAGTAGAAAGACCCTTCTTTATGAATATCTGTATCCAAATAATAACCTGGGAGAGATATAATAATAATAATAATGATGATGATACCTTATGATTATATGATAATAATTAGAAGGTTTATGAAGTGTATTAGGTATATAACCTCATTTGATCCTCATAACTACCATGAGAGATAGGCTGGGGGGGCAGTTATTATTATCCCCAATTTACAAATGAGGAAACTGAGGCTTATAAGGATTAAATGACAGTTACTAAAGATCATGTGCCTTGTAAGTGTTAGAATTCATTTGGAGTTTTCTGGCAAATATACTGGTGTGCTTTGCCATTTTCTTCTCCAGCTCATTTTACAGATGAGGAAACTGAAGCCAAATGGGTTAAGTAACCTACCCAAGGTCTCACAGCTAGAGAGTAATGTGGCTAGATTCTAAATGAGGAAAATTAGTCTTCCTGACTCTAAGCCCTACACACTATCCATTGTACCACCTAGCTGCCCCAGTTGCACCCATAAACCATCCCTGAATGGTGATTTTCATCATTCACTTGTAGCTGGGGGAGATGGCTAATCTAAAGTTTGGGGCAGTGCAGGTTTTCTTTCCTTGAAAATCTATGCCCCCAACATAAACTGGGAAATGTGAGCTCATTTTTATCCTAATCACCAAAAAATAAATAAGTGGAAAATTCCAAAGGGTAATGAAACCTCCACAGACACATTCATTGTCTCCCTCTTTTGTCTCGATACCTTTTTCTCAGAGGCCTGAGACATGGATAATAAAATGTCCTTCAGTCTTGGCCTTGGTTTTCTTTTACCTGAGTTTTTTGTTGATTCTTCACTGAATTCAAATTGGTTTCATTTTTTTAACTATTTGAAAAGCCTACATTGGAGGTAAAGGAGAACACCATGATGAACAGAGATCTAGCCTTGGAGTCAATCTGCCTCTGACATTGATTAGCTGTATTATCTTGGATAAGTCACGTATCTTCTTGGGGTCTCAGTTTTTTCACTGGTGAGCTCTAAGATTCCTTTCAGTTCTATAATAGCAAGTAATTATCTAGCCATTTAAGGATTGCAAAACACTGTACATATGCCATCTCATGAGACTTTCACAATAGTCCCATGAAGTAGATGCTACTATTATCCCAATTCATCATTAAAATCCATGATTCCATAATCCTATGACCAACCAACTATATGACCCTGGGTAAGTCACTTAGTTTCTTAATGCCCTCAGGCAAGTGTCTAATATCATAAGACATAGATGAGCTGACCTATATAAATGGAAGGAATTTCCACACTGGGTTTTCCCCTGCCAAAGATGCCCACCAAGAAAACAAAATAGTGACAAAAAAAAATAATCAAGGCATTAAGCAAAATGAGGAATATAAAAATGAAAAACTATACCCTACCTTCAAAGAGCCTATAATCTACTAAAAGGACTTGGCCTCTATCTACTTAGCTAAGAGTAATGAAGTCAGAGGACCTTAGATGCAGAGTTAGGAGAGACCTTAGAAGCCATCCCGTCCAATCTCCTCATTTTACAGATTAGAAAACTAAGGTATTTGGAAGTTGTTACTTGTCTAAGACTACATAGAGGGAAGATTTGAACCCAAGTCTTCTGACTCCAGAACCAATCTCCTATAATGGCTCCCTAAAGAAGGAACACTTCTCCCTTCCAAGACTCCATACTGGTTCCCCATTATTCTCAAGACATGAAGCAAGGACCTTGCTTTGCTTAGCTCCGTCTAGTGGCAGAACCATAGAATCACAGAATGTCAGAGTGGACCTTGGAGAACAACCAGTACAGTCCAACCTGGAAAAGGACCAAACACTCAAATATATCCAACAAAAGACGGACCATTCTTTGCTTGAAGTGGAGTCACCTCGCCAAAAAACCAATCCCACCCTTGGACAGCTCTGATATTTAGGAAGTTGGGATTTTTTCCCACTTTTCTTAGATTTGAGCCTAAATGTCCATTGTCTTAACTCTACTTTCTGGGGCCGTTTCTTTAATGTGACAGCCTTTCCAGTTCTTGAAGATAGATAGCATGCCCACCCTTTCCCTCTTCCCTACTAGGTCTTCTCTTCACTATGTTAACCCTGCCTAGCTCCATCAAATGTTCTTCGTATGGCTTGGACTCCAGGTCCTTCGCCATCTTGGTTGTCTTCCTTGGCTCACTCTCTGGTTTATCAAAGTCCTTCTTAAAATATGGCACGTCACATTCCCCTTGCTTTCACCTACTTCCAAACCTGCTAACATCAGCTCATGTTGGAAGAAAAACCTTATCCTTCCACTAATCACACACTCACCTCTGGGCTTTCTCTGGCATTATTTCAGAAGAAGCACCCTCCCCACCATTCCTCTCCTTTATTTCCCCTTTTCATTCTAATCTTGCAAAATTTAGGCCCCTTGTGAAACTGTTGTTGATAAGAAGGTGAAATAAATCCCTTTCAGCTTTTTCCCTATCAAAGAAGCCATTGCCTTCACCTACCATAGCACAATTCACATTTTCTCCTTAGCCTAGACAACAGTTGGAACAGCCCTAAGCACTATTAGTTGTGTAGTTAAGATCTCAAGAGGCTTTAAAGATCATTGAGTCCACCACCACTACCACTACCACCCCCTTATTTATAGATGAGGAAGCAGGTCCAGACTAAGTCATTTGCCAAAAGTCAAAAGGTAATTGGTAGAAATGGATTTTTACTCATGTTATAATATCACAGGTCTAAAGCCAAAAGGGACCTTCTGCTCCTTGAGTCCAATCCCTTTGTTTCCTAGATGGGGAAACTGAGAATGCTTATGTGACTTGTCAAGTTATACAGCTCATAAGTAATAGTCAGGATTTGAACTCGGGTCCTCTGGCTCCGTAGCTGATTTTTTTTTTCCTTCTGTGCCATGCTGGATCCTCTTAGAATATTCCAATGCTAGCCAATATTTTTCCATCTAAAAACAAAATATGGAATTCTATTTAGACAAAGTCTAGACATAAATCTCATGCTGAGAATCTATGTCCTTGTGATCCTATGTATGCATCACAAAAACCATGTATGATATTGGAATTTTTATTGTTTTGTACCAGATTTCAACAATTTCTCCTTTAACTTGAGTGATAGACCTTCACAGTCTACCTTCAGGGATTTCTTTCATATTACTTCCTTTTACTCACTCGATATTTTACCCAAACTGGCCTTCTATGTGTTCCTGCTTCCATACTGTTGCAAAAGCACATTCCACGGGAATCTAAATGTCTCTCTCCTAAGCTTCCTTCCAGGCTCAGCTCAGGTACCAAGCCTCCTGTGCTTATGCAGGCCTAATTCCCTTCTCCCTTTGGAAGTTCTTTTGTATTATTTACTATATACTTGGTATTACTTTGCAATACAACCTCCCCCTCTATAAACCCTTCATGTCTCAGTCTTACGGGCCAAGGGACCAAAGAAAAAAACAACAAATAAACAGTCACAGATTCATAGAATATTTCTCTGAGCTGAAAGGGACCCCAGCAATCTCATCCAATCCAAACTCCAAAAGGAAGTCTTTTACCTACATCGGTGGTGGCAAACCTATGACACGTATAGCCATTTTCAATGACACACAGCCATATGCAGCTGCATACAGAGAGGTATGGGGCCGCATGCCGAGGATGAAACATTTGCTGCAGTGTAGTGTAGACACTCTGTGCCCTATAGATGACAATACTACCTACATTCATTTACCTATTTTGGTTTATTAAATACAGTTATATATTACAGTTATATATTTTTGTTATTTAAGCTATAAATATTGCGAAATTATGGTTTTTTTTCTGGAAGTGACACACCACCCAAGTTACGCTCGTTTTTTTGTCGAATTTTGACACGCCAAGTTCTAAAGGTTGCCCATCACTGACCTCCATCATACCCAAGAAGCTCTCATCTAACCTTTGCTTGAAGACCTTCTTTGAGGTGGAACCCGTTACCTCTTTATGTACTTCATTTAATTTGGGGCTAGCACCAATTAAAAAGTTTTGCTGCCATCGGTTTTTAATTCTCCTCACTGGAATGTCCACCCTTTGCTCTTGGTTCTTCCTGCCTAGGTCATCTCTTACTTAGTTGGTGGGCTCATTTGCTTACATGCGATGCTATATCTAGTCCTCAGCAAAACAGGATGAATTTGATTTATTCTTTAAAAAGAAAAAACCCTTTACTGATTATCACCCTCCTCTCCAAAATGTTCACTGGGGCCAGTCAGTGCCTATGTAGGGAGGAAGAAGAAGAAGAAAGGGTTAAGGTTTTTTTCATGAATTTCTTTCTTCAAGTAGCAGCTCCAGCCCTTTTGAGATGTGGGCAATTGCTGTTGACAATACTTGCTCCTAGTGATTTGTGCCTGCAAGGTGACAAAGAGAAGACCCTAAAAACTACCCAAAAGCCAAAACCTACAAGGATTCTCTCTCTCTCTCTCTCTCTCTCTCTCTCTCTCTCTCTCTCTCTCTCTCTCTCTCTCT